>NC_138865.1:17571178-17865548 GCF_965194805.1 Balaenoptera borealis | reverse complement strand
CCATAGGCAGAATGCAGTCTGTCCCAAAAGGTGAGGGTGGGCCTGGGAGATATACACTCCATAAACAGAGTGTCTCCCACTATCCTTTTAATAAGTTCCTTTCCTGTTCAATTAAGCCTGTGTCAGTTTCTGTTGCTTGCAACTAAATATCGAGATATACACTCCATAAACAGAGTGTCTCCCACTATCCTTTTAATAAGTTCCCTTCCTGTTCAATTAAGCCTGTGTCAGTTTCTGTTGCTTGCAACTAAATATCGGGATATACACTCCATAAACAGGGTGTCTCCCACTATCCTTTTAATAAATTCCCTTCCTGTTCAATTAAGCCTGTGTCAGTTTCTGTTGCTTGCAACTGAATATCCTAATTGATACCAGGGTTTGGACCAGATGCTCTCCAAGGTTCCTTCCAACTCAGTGTTCTGTGATTCTAGAATTTGTCTTCAGACTGGCAGGTGCAGTGCTGGCCCCTTAATGAATGCTTATTGACCGAAGGACCAAATGGGCACAGGATCTCCGCTGTAGACTTTCCCTTTCTGATGCTTTTCACTATGTCACTCAGTGATCTAAGTGACACCCACATGGAGGCAGCAGGAGCCACACCAGCAAGAAAGAGAAATGCTGTCCACAATGCCCTCTACTTTTATTTATTTATTTATTTATTTTTTAATAAATTTATTTATTTATGTATATTTATTTTTGGCTGTGTTGGGTCTTCGTTTCTGTGCGAGGGCTTTCTCCAGTTGTGGCGAGCGGGGGCCACTCTTCATCGGTGCACGGGCCTCTCACTATCGCGGTCTCTCTTGTTGCGGAGCACAGGCTCCGATGCGCGGGCTCAGTAGTTGTGGCTCACGGGCCTAGTTGCTCCGCAGCATGTGGGATCCTCCCAGACCAGGGCTCGAACCCGCGTCCCCTGCATTGGCAGGCAGACTCCCAACCACTGCGCCACCAGGGAAGCCCTTATTTATTTTTTGACAAATCAGTCAACACAGAAGCACTGTCTCCCTGCATGGTGCTCACCCCAGGAGGATGCAGAACATGTGGAAGGCATGTTGCTTGTCCCCAAAGAACTACTAATTAGGGAGATGAGACTAGCATATTTTAAACTTTTGGTGCTAAGCAATGTGGAAGAGACATAAGGACTCAGAGAGTGGAGAAATCAGTGAAAGGGAGAGAGAGAAAAAAAGGTCAGAGTAAAGTGTATATGAAAGTTTGAACAGGATTTAGATTAGCAGAAGGGAGTTTGTGTTTGGTGGGGAATGCAGCACCAGCTGGGGTGGGGGCCCAGAGGCAAGAATGAATCAGAAAAGTATGTAGTTTACATAATCATGGGGCAGAGAGTTCCCAAAGCAGGGCCGCAGGAATAGAGGTGAAGCCTTTTTTCCAAGGACATTGATCTCTCAGCAACCTTGGGGAAGAGCACATTTTACTTATGTTTCCTTTCTTTCTTCCTCCCTCCCTCCCTTCTTTCCTTCCTTCCTTCCTTTTTTAATTGAAGCGTACTTGATTTACAATATTGTGTTAGTTACAGGTGTAGAGCAAAGTGATTCAGTTATCTATATTTCTCTATATCAGATTATTTTTCCATTATAGGTTATTTCAAGATATTAATATTGTTGCCTGCATTATACAGTAAATCCTTGTTTATCTATTTTGTATATAGTGGTGTGTCTGGTAATCCCATACTCCTAATTTATCCCCTCCCCCTTTCCACTTTGGTAACCATAAGTTTGTTTTCTATGTCTGTGAGTCTGTTTCTGTTTTGTAAGTTCATTTGTATTATTTTTTTAGATTTCACATATAAGTGATATCATATGATATTTTTCTTTCTCTGTCTAACTTACTTCACTTAGTATGATCATCTCTAGGTCCATCCATGTTGCTGCAAGTCGCATTATTTCATTCTTTTTTATGGCTGAGTAATATTGCATTATAGATACATATATATCTATCTATCACATCTTCATCCATTCATCTGTTGCTGGACACTTAGGTTCCCTCCATGTTTTGTAAGTAGTGCTGCTATGAACACTGGGATGCAGGTATCTTTTCGAATTAGAGTTTTCATCTTTTCCAGATATACGCCCACGAGTGGGGTTGCTGGATCATATGGTAACTCTTATTTTCAGTTTTTTAAGAAACCTGCATACTGTTTTCCATAATGGCTGCACCAATTTACATTTTCTCAACAATGTAGGAAGATTCCCTTTTCTCCACACCTTCTCCAGCATTTATTCGTAGACCTTTTGATGATGGCCATTCTGACCAGTGTAAAGTGGTACCTCACTGTGGTTTTGATTTGCATTTCTCTAATAATTAGCAATGCTGAGCATCTTTTCATGGAGCACATTTTACTTATGGGTTCAGAAAACAAATAAATAAACAAAAAAAATCAACAACAACAAAGAAAAAATCACTAGGCCCGGTTCAGAAGGAAATTATTCAGAGACTAGGGAGGAGAATTCAGTTTGATTCTATAAGTATGTTGAGTGCCTACTATGGGTCAGACACTGTTCCAGGCAGAGGGGTACAGCGACAAACCAAACGAGTCTGTTCTCATGGAGCTTGTGTTCTATCAGGATCAGATGGTTCACACACACATACACACACACAGACAAATACGTATTAGGAGGCCATGAGTGTCTGGAGGAGATGAAGCCGTGCTAAGGGTATACTAGAGTGCCACTGTGAGAGGAAGGTGACTTGTATATGTGACGGTCAGGTCACCTCTCTGATAAGCTGACATTTGAGCAGAAGCCAAAAGGAAGAGAGCAAGTTATTTGGATAACTTATCTATTCTAGACAGAGGAAACAGCAAGTGCAAAGGCCCTGAGGCAGGAGCATGCTTGTGTGTTCAAAGAACAACTAGGAGGCTGGTGTGGCTGTAGCAAAATGAGCCAGGGCCGAGTGGTAGGGCAGAAAGTCAGAGAAGTAGTGGGGTCGGGGGGTAGATCCTGATGGGCCATGGAAAAACACACTTAAGGAAAATAGCCCACGTGGTGCACCAGAGTGACCCCCTTTGCATTTCAGTGATCTCCATCATTGTGTGAGGTCTTCCTCAGAAAGCCCCACTTCTTTTGCTCTTTTACACTGTCAGCAAATCTCAACCCATCAGGCACGAAGCTGGCTTGGGCTTATGCTATCCCTGGGCCTATCCTTGTCTTTGACAACATGAAATGGGTGCTGATTTTCCACAAGTGACTATAGAACCAACAACTGGTGACGGTTTCCTCAGGAATTATTGCTTTGTAAAGCTATCTGGGCAATGTCAGCAATCTCCACGTGGCTGGGGTCCTGTCGTTCCCGTATCCGGTCCATTTTATGCCTCATTCTTTTCTCAGCCATAACTGATGGCAACAGACTTCAGTCTGCATTAGGGCACAGCCATAACTGCACTCAACATTACTTTAGACACAGCTATGAGTTTCTCTCCTTCTCCTCTTTAAGAGGACCCACCAGGGCCTTGATCCCTACCTGCCTAAGCGGCGGTGGCCCCTTGTCTGCAACCCCAGTTTCCTCAGCAACTAACGCTACAAGCATCCACTCTTTTCTAGCACCTTCTGATTATCTCTCATGTCCTCACTGGACTTCCCCCTTTGCTTTGCTACCACTCACCCGCAGGACAGAAGAAACAAACTGTGGTTGTTACTAGGTGATTTGAAGGTTGCGGGGTGGTGGTGTCTTTGGGGATTTTACAGGATCAGAGCAGAGTGGGACTGTATAGAAGTGTAAAGGGTGGGTTTTGGAGCCATTGGGGGTTTCTCTTTTGGGGGCCTGGCTAATCTCAGGCAGGCAGGAATGCCAGGCTGCCTCTCAGAAGCCCTGTATCAGTTGACTCAAAGTGAGAGCTCTCAGGAGGGGCTCAGGCTGTCCGTGTAAAGAGAGGGCTCCCAGGGGTGAGAGGAGTGGCTTTGACCGAGGTGCTGCTACTCTTCAACTGCTCCCCCTTCCCCAGGGCTCTGCAGTCTCTCAATGATGTCATGCTTTTCCCTGAGTCCCTTCACCCTCGGGCGCCCTGTGACTCCGACCTGAGATGCAGTACAGAGTGGAATGCTTAAACGCACAGATGGCCTGGCTTCTATGTGACGCTGTAGCTTACTAGCGTGAGACCTTGGGGAGCGACCTATCTCTATGCCTCAGTTTCATTATCTACAAAGTGGGCATAGTGATAGCCCTTACTTCAAAAGACGGTTACACGGTTCATACAGGTAAATATAGGTAAATCTCTTAGAATCGGTGACGCATGGAAAGCATCCAGCCCTTATTACTGATGTAAATGACTCTGCAGCACTTCTTGGCTCCATCTCAAGGTCTGGGGGACCAGGCTTGTGCCCATTTCTGGCCAGAGTCCTCCCAGCAAGAATTATGCTTGGTGGATACAAGTACTCTCCTCTCCTTAATGAACAAAGAGATGAAAGAATGAACAACAAAAAATGAATGAAAATGAATGAATGAAAAGCCTCAGATCTTCAAGCAAATGGATAAGTTCTCCTTTGTACCCATCTCCTTGGAGCTCTAAGTTCATTTTGCCTATAATAAGAGAATCAGGGTGAGGGAGAGTTCAGGAAAGCGGTCTTATGCAAAGTGAGACCTCTCAGTTCATACTTATACTTGCCTTTGCACTAGGCCACCATAGATGTGATTTAAAAATAAACCAGATATGACTTCTGCCTTCTAAGAACTTACAGTCTTATTAAAGGACAAGATGAAAAGAAATGAGGTGTTGAATCACAGTGAGAGTTTAGAGATGAATATCTATGAGGATTAGAGTAATCTGGGAGAGAGTCTTCACGGCAGACATGGGAACGGTGGATGGGGGCATTTGAACAGGTAGAAGGGAGATTGTTTCGGGGGAGAACAGGCACCAAGGCAAGAATGAACATATAGTTATTCATGAAGAGAGCCAGGGAGGGACTTCCCTGGTGGTGCAGTGGTTAAGAATCCTTCTGCCAATGCAGGGGACACGGGTTTGAGCCCTGGTCCGGGAAGATCTCACATGCTGTGGAGCAACTAAGCCATTGCGCCACAACTACTGAATCTGCTCTCTGGAGCCCACAAGCCATAACTACTGAGCCCCTGTGCCACAGCTACCGAGCCTGTGTGCCACAACTACTGAAGCCTGCATGCCTAAAGCCCATGCTCTGCAACAAGAGAAACCACTGCAATGAGAAGCCCGTGCACCACAATGAAGAGTAGCCCCTGTTCGCCACAACTAGAGAAAGCCCGCAATCAGCAATGAAGACCCAGCGCAGCCAAAAATAAATACATTTATTAAAAAAAAAAAAAAGAGAGAGAGAGAGAACCAGGGAAGCAACTTTACCTCCTGGGGATGGTCCCAATTTATAAGAATATGCATCATTTACATTCCTCTCCAGGCCTTCCTCTTAGTTTGGGGTAAACCAGAAGTCTGGGAATATAAGATTACAGAGAACTCTTAACACCCTCAGATTATAAACATAGTATGAAGAACAGATTCAACTAATAGCTGTCAGGGCGGTAACTTTTTCTTTTTTTTTTTTGGCTGCATTGTGTCTTAGTTGCAGCACGCGGGATCTTTCGTTGCAGCACGCGGGCTTCTCTCTAGTTGTGGTGTGCAGGTTTTCTCTTCTCTGGTTGTGGCGCACAGGCTCCAGGGTGCATGGGCTCTGTAGTTTGCGGCATGTGGGCTCTCTCGTTGAGGCGCAAGAGCTCAGTAGTTGTGGCACGCGGGCTCAGGTGTCCCGCGGCATGTGGGAACCTAGTTCCCCGACCAGGGATCGAACCCGTGTCCCCTGCATTGGAAGGCGGATTCTTTACCACTGGACCACCCGGGAAGTCCCAGGGCAGTATTTTAAAATAGATATCTCATACTCTTTCACAATGATGCTGAAGTTGGTTTTTCTGTATATGTATATTTTACAAATGGAATCAGGAGATCAAAGGGGCAAAGCTATACATCCAGGCTGCAGAGCTGGTGAATGGCAGAACTGAGATCTGAACCCAGCCCTCCGCTTGTGTGTTCTTCCTACAACACCTCATTGCCTTACACACACTGAGGCCTCTGACTTCACTTGCTGCACAGGAGGGAGAGCGAGCCTTTAGGGTTGCACCCTCTCCCCTAAATGGGGAGCCCTTGAACAGCCATCTCTGGACCATCTCCCACACGTCTCTTGTCCTCCTAGTTGCCCTTCCCTTCTTTGCAGCAGAATGTTTCATGCATAGGGAACCTGAGGCCTGGAACTACAGGGGTAATCAACTCGAGCTGAGAGAACTTAGCAGTGAATGTCAACAGGAAATGAGGGAGGAAAGCACAGGCCTGGGAGTCAGGAGAGATGGCTTCTTGTCCTGGATATGCCATGAGCTGTGACTATCACCCTCATTGCTGAGGTTCAGTTTGCTCATCTTTAAAATAAAAGGTTTGGACTAAAGGAGAATGTGATTTTTTTTCTTCTCTAGAATTTTAGGGCAGGTGAAGCTGTGTGAGTGAAATTGCAGGATTTCTCCTTGCTCTGCGCTCTCACTACGGACGGACATCTCTTTTGTCCAAGTTTTGTCCCCCTCCAGGGGACTGGAGGCTTCATCCTGGTTTCTGCCCCTCACCCTTCTTTTCATCTCTCCTGTATCAGCAGCCTGAATTGTCTGGAC
This sequence comes from Balaenoptera borealis, assembly GCF_965194805.1. Classification (NCBI taxonomy): domain Eukaryota; kingdom Metazoa; phylum Chordata; class Mammalia; order Artiodactyla; family Balaenopteridae; genus Balaenoptera; species Balaenoptera borealis. Next base: position 17,858,927 of record NC_138865.1, on the reverse strand, counting down.
CCCCCCAGGAGCTGTAGAATCAGTAGCCAAAATCTTCTTTCCTGCCCTAATGCAGTTGCATTTCCCCAGGGTGGTGTGCAGGAAATTAGACTGGCTTGGCCCTGGCTCTCTGCTTCAGGCAGGTGGGGGAAGGCAGAGAATTGCTGGTTATATTTGGTGTCAGGGGATCTGGGGGAGGAGCTGGGGGCTTGGCAGAATTTCCTCACAGCTTGGAGGCCCCCGGAGTCTAGGGGCGCTGCCTGCCCGATTCCCAGAGCTCAGACACAGATGGTCCCTGTCAGTCCTTGAATGGGGGCGGGTTCTCACTCCGGTGAGTCTAGGGGGAGGGGTCTCCAGAGGCCTCTGCCCAGCTGGCCATCTCCTGCCTGAAACTGTTTAGTGTAGAAGGAGGAGGGAGGAAGACCAGATGGGCCACAGCCTTTGCGCCTCAAGGTGCAAACTCAGTCCCAAATCTCTGTTCTACTGGGAAGGGGAGGAGAGACACCTCCTTGTTAGGCAGCTGTTTGTTTGGCAATTAACCGGGGGGCTTGGAGGGCACTCAGGATTCACACCAGAGTGCGGCAGCCAGCTCTGCTGCTGAGATCTTTGCGGGGTGGGGCGGGGGTAGGGAAGAGCCCTTGCAGGCAGGCTGGCCCATGCTGGGTGCCTGGACACCACAGGTGGGATTTCAGCTGTAGGTGGGAGGGCCATTTGGAAGGAATGCTCTGCAAGGGAAGACAGTGCTCAGGGAGAATGAAGGATGCACTTCCCCAGACTCTGTGTGTTCTGGCTCGAGGCTTCAGTGGAACGAGTACTCCACAGTAAACTGGTCCAAGAGAAACTTCTCAGGTTTAGCTGGTTAGAACACCCTTGGCAGTCGCTCTCCTCCCAAGGCTGCTGCCGTGATCCTTTGCTGCCTAAAGCAGTCATTCCTTCTGCACAAAGGCTGTTCCCGTGTCTCCTGAAGCCTCTTGGGATGGGAAATAGAGAGCAGAACCGTCCCCACCACCAACAGGGTTGTCCTTTCATGCTGATGTGGCACCTCATAAACCAAAACGGCTGGAGAATGAGGCTGTGCGGGCAGGGACTCAGGCACGTGGGTGTCCCACCCGTGCCACCAAACCAGGGCACCTGCTCCGAGCTGGCCAGGAAACAACCATCACCATGGCCATAAGGGAGGCGATGGACAGGGGTGGGGTATGGCTCTAGGGAGGGAATGAAGCACACCTACAGTTCTGGATCTTTCTTTCCCACCCATGAGCTGAGCAAACTTGAGCAAGTTGCTTAAATTTTTCTGAGCCTCAGTTTTTTTTGAGAAAAATAGCAGTAATAAAACCCACCTGGGTCAATTTGAGTATGAAATGAGTCAATATAGGTAAATATACTGTGTAAACTGTCAGGTACTATAAAGATATTGTTTTTGCCGTCGTGTCATTTATTGCTAAGGAAAGAAGAGATGGTCAGAATAAGTCTGGGCACAAAGCCCTGTGTGTGAGGAGCAGGAGAGGGCTGGATAGCACTGACCGTGCTGGGCGTGCAATTCTAGCTTGTAATAAAGAAGAAAACAGCAAAAAAAGAAAACCAAAAGTTACATTGCAAGTACTAGATTTCCCTGCTGGTTCAACAGGTAGGAGAGATTATGGGATGGAAAGCAGTGTCCTCAGCTAGTCCGAACACCTGGGGACTTCAAGGTGAATTATTTCAAGGGATTTTTCTAATTCAGAGGCAAAGGGAATATTTTAGTCAGTGTGAATAAATAACGTTTACCCTGCGAAACTGTTTTTCAAGTGTGCATAGATACTGTTGTGATTACTAAAATATAGATGCATTTAAAAGCATCATAGAATTCATGGTGGCTTTTTGGTTTGATGAATGTTCTTAAACAAGAGAGACTATTTGGTGGGGATAATGGATGATTGGGTAACTCTAAAGGATGGATGGGGACCACTGTTGCAGGATGGGGTTTCTTCATGGAGATAAGACAAGATGCATCGGAGGACGGAGGGGCTAAGGACCCGGGGCCTGGATGTGGGGTGAGGGTGGAGGCCAACTGGTGAGCTGTGGAGAGACCTTTGCAGCCCCATCCCAGGAAGAGCCTGGGCTCTGGGGTCAGCCAGGGCTGACTTCAAATCCCAGCCCTGCCTTCATATTGGCCTTGGGTAGTAAACAAACATATGCTGTAATCTTCAGCCTTTATAGAATTTATGAGGATCAAATGGAAGATTATTTTCAAGCCATACTAAATCCTGGAGAATGTGAGTTGAATAATAAAAAGATGGCATCCTCTCTTTGACAGAATATTTTCCTTCTTGTATTTTCTCTAGTCCACCGTTCTTAGATTAGGAGCTCAAAGAAGCAGATCTAAACTTAGAGAGTTTAATTAAGAAGAAAAACAACCCACGATGTTTATTTTCTCTCTAAGAAGCAGGGAAGGGGAGGAAGCCCATTTATTGAGCTCTTGTTTCCTTGAAGGAAGGAGCTGCACAATTTTCAGTGGGTTTTCTGGCTCCATCTCAGTCGTTTGGTTGGCAGTGATGGTCCCAGGGTTTCGAGGCATGGATTAAACATCCTCCCCAGCACCAGGAGTCCATGAGGCTGCCCGTGGTACAGGATGATCAAAGCATCCCTGCTCTGAGGTCTGGGACTGTCATTCATCTTCAGCTCAGAGTGGGTGCTCATACATTCAGCTGAGGGATGACTAAGTGAAAGAAGGATCGAATGGTCAGCCCATGCCTTGTCTTGCCTGGGCGGCTGCTAGAGCTTTCCTAGTGGTCCTGTCCTCCTTCTCTGGCCCACATGCTCACCCATGCCTCAGAGTCTAGTCTGGGGTCAGGAAGTGGTCCGAGTTTCCTTCTCTGAGGTGTTCAGATCCCGAATGCAGGCTGTTTGGGATCAGTACACTCAGTGGGCTGTCTGACCCTAGGACTTCAATCTCAACCTTGTTCCGTGATAGCAGGAGAGGGGGTGCCTTTTTTCTGAGGCAAACTGGAGTTTGAGGGGGGCCGCCAAAATCACAGACAAAGTCTGCCCCTCTCCTACCCCTCCTGCACCCCAGTCCAACCAGACAGAGTGCAATTAAAAAAAAGATGTTAGACTAATTCACATCACTAATATTAAGATGCAAATAACTGGGAGTGAGACCTCCTGGGGAACATTTACATTTTAAGAGACTATGCTTAGGGCCTGGCATGGGAGTTTGTGAACAAGGAGTCTGGAGATTTGGATTTGGTCCCCAGGGTACGACAGAGAGCCCTTCAACCTTGCATGAGTGATATTGCGCTCTGTCTCTCTCTCTCTCTCTCTCTCTCAGTTCCTCTCTGAATCTCCCCCTCTCTCAGTCTGTAAATTAAAAAAAATTGGACTAGATAAAACACCCAATATAACAGAGTGCGGATTAACTGGTGCATTCTTTGTAACAATTTTATGAGAAAGGTACTATTAATGGCACCATTTTACAGATGAGAAAACTGGGGTCCAGGGAAGGGAAGTGCCTTGCTTGAAGTCGATAGAGGTTTAGGAGCAGAACCAGGTTGCAAACCCAGGCCATATTCTGCCAGCATCTACCCACCGCTCACACCTTCAGCCTCTCCCTCTCACATTCAAAAAATAAACAAACCTGTGTTGTCACAACAAGGAAGAAATCACAGTGAGTGAGGGCTGAGGGAAAGTTTGCTTAGAGTCTGTCAGGTGCCTCACCTCCGCCTCCCTTCCCGCCCCCAGGTTGCACACCGTGGAGTTGGGTAGTCTGCTGGACGCAGGTACGGCGTTTACAGTTTCATGAAAGGCAGTCCCAGGCCTTTTAACCATCTCTGTCGCCTGGCTCCTCTTTCATGTATCAGGTAACGTCTTGCACACACCGTCAGATCTGCATTTTTGTCAGCAACAGTTTCTAATGATGATAGTGGGTTTCATGAAAACAAAGATCTCCCCCCAAATTCTGTGTGTGAAAATGAAATAACAAACTATCAGAAATAACAAACGGAAGTAATCAAAGTAGAATTAGATTATTGGGTATGCTAATGATGTGGGGTGAAGGATTGTAGCTGAGAAGTGTGTCCAGCAGGGGTGGCCCCCTTCCCGGCAGGAGCCTGGGGACCCAGGACAGGAATGACCACTGGGTGGTCATGATGCTTGGAGGTGTGGGTGGGAACAGGGAGGTGCGCACACCTTGGCAGGGGTGGTGGGAAGGGGAGCGAGACAGGGAGGGAAAGTCGAGGTCCCTGGAAGATGTGTGCCGGCTCTGTAGGAAGCTGTTTCAATGGAGTTCAGAAGTCCATGAGCATAGGTTTAAACTCAGAAGCTAGTGGCCACCTAGGGAACAGACACTGTCTGAAGACCTAAAGGAGAATATGCAGTTAAACCAGAAAAAGGAACATAAAAGACATCCAGTGTAAACCTCCCTGTAAGGAGGTAAGACAAAAGTGTTGACAGTTATGGATCCTTCCAGGAACAGGCAGGGCTCTAAGTGCTGGTACCGCCCACCCAGTGGCTCCGTGCTGCTGTTATCCCTGCTTTAGACGGGGCCGCAGAGCACACGGGGTAAGACGCTTGCTCTCGGTCAAGGCTGGAGCCTGCACTTGAACTACATGGGCTGACTTAGAGCCATGCTCCTGAACCCTCTTCTGTGCCTAGAACAGCTGGTTGACAACATGGCAGAGGAAATGACAGTGGATGTTAGAGGGGAGGCCCAGGGGACCCCAATATCCCAGGCAGGGCCTTGGAGGAGCCCTGGCCTCCGCACAGGGCAGTGGGGACATTCTCCCGCAAGCACTGAGGTCCCTCAGGCTGGCTTCGTTGGGGTCCTCTGGGCCTCCTTTTGTCAGACTTCTTAAAGATGAGGAAATCCTGATGAGCTACACAGATGGACAGTCGGGTTTTACCAGCTTTAAAGCTGATGCTCATGGCTTTTCCTCAATTAGAATACCTGAATCTAGCCTCCCTGAGGGACCTCAGGCTGGGTCATTTTGTCCTGAGTCCAATCTTGGAGGAGCAGGTACCACTGTGGATGAGGTAGGGTAGGGACCTGGGGGTCCAGGTGCTCTGTGTATGGACTTTTGTCCACCTCCCTTCTCAACCCTGCTTTCTGGGTTCCTGGAACCTCTCAGGAATCTAGAGGCAAATTGGCTCTTATCTTCTGGGTATTCCTCTCTTCAGGCTTTAAGCTGTAAACACTTTACTCTGATAAAACACTTATCCTTCCTCCAGCCACTCCTTTCCAACAGCTTAATTGAGCTGTAATTGACATGCAATAAACAATACCTGTTTAAAGTGTACTCCTTGAAAGATATGGTGTATATATATATATATATATATATATATATATATATATATATATATATATATATATCAATACAATGGAATACCACTCAGCCATAAAAAAGAATGAAATAATGCCATTTGCAGCAATGTGGATGGATCTAGAGATTATCATATTATGTGAAGTAAGTCAGGCAAAGACAAATATCATATGATATCACTTATATGTGGAATCTAAAAAAATAATGATACAAATGAACTTACTTACAAACAGAAACAGATTCACTGAGGTAGAAAACAAACTTATGGTTACGAAAGGGGAAAGGGGGGATGGATAAATTGGGAATTTGAGATTAACAGTACACATTATTATATATAATAGATAAACAACAAGGACCTACTGTATAGCACAGGGAACTGTATTCAATATCTTGTAATAACCTATAATGGAAGAGAATCTGAAAAAGAATATAAATATATATAACTGAATCACTGTGCTGTACACCTGAAACATTGTAAATCAACTATACAATTAAAAAAAAAAGTGTAGTCCTTGATAAGATTTGCCAGCTGCATACACCTGTGAAACCAGCAGCACAATCAAGATAGTGACCATGGTCCATCACCTCCAAAGCCTCCTCATGCCTCTTGTAATCTGCCGTCCCATCTCTCCCTGAACCCAGCTGCCCAGACACCAATATCAGCTTTCCCTCACTCTCGACCTGGTGGCATTTTCTAGACTTTATGTAAATAGATTCATACACTAAGTGCTTTTTTATCAGCTTCTCACTAAGTGTATTACTAATTCAAGTATGTTAGTTTTAGAAAACAAGTTCCTACTTAAAATAAAAAAGGAAACAATGCATCCATTCAGTTGCTAAGAAATTTTACATCTCCAGCACGACTGTGTCTGCATCCAGAAACAGTCCTTCGTCCTTGTCGTGACCGCTCCCGGTTAAGAACAGCATATTACTTTGAGATGCATCCAGTAGTTGCACGAATCCGTAGTTCACACCCTTTTATTGCTGAGGAGTATCTACTGCATGCTGTACCACCTAATCAAGGCATCCAGGACCCAATCCAACCACATTCCATATCTAGGGGCAAACCACAGTGCCCTGACATCCTCATTTTAAAAAATTCAGCACAATTGTACTTGATAGGTGATAAGCTCCCAAACACACTGTTTTAGATGGTTTCTAAATATTTTAAAATATTTTAAATGGCAGTGTTCTTTTAGTAATAATAATAAATGATACCGATTGGTTCCTCCCTCATTATTTTCCAAGCCTGGATGCTTTGTTTGGCTGGTTGACACTAGGCAGTTTCTTCCTGAAGGCAAAATGTCACTGGACGACGCACTAATCTTTTTTCCCCTGATTTTACCCATTTCCAGGATGATTATTATAAAAATAAGGGGTTTTATTATTATTATCATTATTGTTATCATAGGGCTTTATTTTTTTAGATCAGTTTTAGGTTCACAGCAAAATTGAAAGGAAGGTACGGAGTCTCTGTAACCCCCCTGCCCACCCCACCACATGCATAGCCTCCCCCGTTAATCAACATCCCCCATTAGAATGGTACATTGTTACAATTGATGAACCTTCATTGATACATCATTATCATCCAACATCCATAGTTTACATTAGGGTTCACTCTTGGTGTTGTGCATTCTACAGGTTTAGACAAATGTATAATGACAAGTATCCATCATTATAGTATCATACCAACTTTTTCACTGCCTTAAAAAATCCTCCATGCCCCACATAGTCATTCCTTCCTGCCCTCAACCCCTAGCAGCCGCTCATCTTTTTATTGTCTTCATAGTTTTGCCATTTCCAGAATGTGATATAGTTGGGCTCATACAGAATGTAGCCATTTCAGATTGGCTTCCTTCACTGAGGAATATGCTTTTAGGGTTCCTCCATATCTTTTCATGGCTTGATAGCTAAATTCTCTTTAGTGCCGAATAATATTCCAATGTCTGGTTATGCCACAGTTTGTTCATTCACCTGCAGGATGTGCTGGTTGCTTCCAAGTGTTGACAATTAAGAATAAAGCTGCTATAAGTATCCACGTGCAGGGTTTTGTGTGGACATACGTTTTCAGCTCTTTGGGGTAAATACCAAGGACAGCAATTGCTAGACTGTTTGGCAAGAGTATGATAAGTTTTGAGAGAGACCACCAAACTGTGTTCCAAAGTGGCTGTGCCATTTTGCACGCCCATCATCAATGAGTGAGAGTTCTTCTTGCCTCACATCCCCACCCACATTCGGAGTTGTCAAGTTTCCAGATTTTGGCCATTCTAGTAGGTGTGTAGTGGTATCTTGTTGTTTTAATTGGCATTTCCTTGATGATTTGAATATATGATTTGAATATATGATTTGAATATATTTTCATATGCTTATTGGCCATCTGATAGTCTCCTTTGATAAGGTGTCTGTTAAGGACTTTGGCCTATTTTTCTTTTTTTATAAATTTATTTATGTATTTATTTTTTGGTGTGTTGGGTCTTCGTTTCTGTGCGAGGGCTTTCTCCAGTTCCGGCGAGCGGGGGCCACTCCTCATCGCGGTGCGCGGGCCTCTCACTGTCGCGGCCTCTCTTGTTGTGGAGCACAGGCTCCAGACGCGCAGGCTCAGTAGTTGTGGCTCACGGGCCTAGCCGCTCTGCGGCATGTGGGATCTTCCCAGACCAGGGCTCGAACCCGTGTCCCCTGCACTGGCAGGCAGACTCTTAACCACTGCGCCAACCAGGGAAGCCCCTGGCCTATTTTTAAAGTCGGGTTCTTTATTCTCTTATTGTTGACTTTAACATGCTCATTTTTACCAAGAACTGTTCATTAAAGGGATAAATGCCTAGCCAAAGTTCCTGATTCACCATCAGAGATATCAAATGTCAGAGCTGGAATGACTCTAGAGACCAACAAGCCCCTGATCTGAGCTGATTTATATCCTCCCCAAATTTCTATGTCGAAGACCTAACCCCCAGTAGTACCTCAGAGCATGATTATATTTGGAGATAGGAACTTAAATAGGTAATTAGGTTAAAATGAGGTTAGTAGGGTGGGCCCTCGTCCAGTATGGCTGGTGTCCTTATAAGAAGAGGAGATTAGGGCACAGAGAAGAGACCATGTGAAGACACAGGGAGAAGTCAGCCATCTACAAGCCAAGGACAGAGGCTTCAGAAGAAACCAACCCTTGCTGACACCTTGATCTTGGACTTCCAGCCTCCAGAATTGTGAGAAAATAAATTTCCATTGGTTAAGGCACCCAATCTTCAGTACTTTGTTATGGCAGACCTAGCAAACTAGTACAGCCTCCTAACCCCCATTTAATTCAGCCGGCATTGACCAAATGCTTTCTACATAACAGGCTGGGCAGGGGATGTATTAGGAGGGAAAAGATAAGATTTCCATCCTTAGGAACCTATGGCCTAGTTGTTTCATTTTGCATTTGAAGAAACTGAGGCTCAGATGGGTGAACTGACTTGCTTGAGTTAATAACACAAACCCTCTTTACTTCCTCTTAATCCCTTTGGTCACTTCCCCTGACATCACAGGCTGACTCTGCTTGTGGGCTTGGAGGAGACCAATGTAGTGGAAAAGTGCCCTGAAGTAGGGGTCAGAAAAGCAAAGGTCTAGTCCAGATTTGGTCCTTATTTGTTGTGTAGCCTCTAGTTTTCAACATGCCTCCATGAAATGGACATGATAATCCCCACCCAGCCTTCTCCCCAGGAGGCCATGTGGACCAGAGGAGATAATGTAGGCAAAGCACTAAGAGGAAAGCATAATTATTGGGACGGTGGAGGCCTGAGGGGCAGCCTCTTGGATCCTGTCCAAGATGCAGGGCCCCAAGTCTGCACTTGCCCCCAAAGCAAGTGTTTGCCATCTGGCTTCTGTGAGAGCTGCTGCTCTGAATGTGCTAATAACACAGGTCTGGGCATCCCTCTGCAATTACCTTCTGCAAATCTAGATGCAGGAGCCCCGGCTCCAGAGACAGCATTGGTCTTTGTGGCATTTTAAGTATATGGTGTGTGTCTGAGGAAGTGTGCCTGAGGTGTGCACATGGGGACCTGTACACCACTTACCTTCAGTGCCCCTGTGACGGTTAATTCTACATGCCAATAGGTGTCAACCTGGTGAGGCCACAGTACCTAGACAGTTGGTCAAACACCAGTCTAGATGTTTCTGTGTAGGTAGTTTTTAGATGAGATTAACATTTAAATCTGTGGACTTTGTGTAAAGTGGATTAATCTTCATAGTGTGGTGGGCCTCATCCAATCAGTCAAAGGCCTTAAGAGAAAACAGATTGAGGTCCTTGGGGAAGAGAGAATTCTGCCTCCAGCCTGTTTTCCGACTCAAGCTGCAACATCAACTCTTCCCGAGGTCTCTAGCCTGCCAGCCTATCCTGCAGAATTCAGACTTGCCAGCCCAAACAATCACATGAGCCAATTGCTTAATACACACATAACACACACACCATATTGGTTCTCCCTGGAGAACTCTGACTAATATGGCCCCTGTATTAGTCAGCTTGGGCATGACATAACGCCATAGACCAGTGGGCTTAGACAACAGGCTTTGATTTCTCACAGTTCTGGAGGCTGGAAGTCCAAGATCAAGATGCCAGCAGATTCTGTTCCCAGGGAGGCTCTTCTGCCGTCTCACTCTGTCCTCACATGTTGGAGGGACAGCGAGCTCTGGTCTGTCTCCCTCACAAAGAAATTAGTTTCTTCTTGGGGCCTCCAGTCTCATGACTCACCTAAACTTAATTATCTCCCCGAAAGCTCACCTCCAAGTCTCCTAATCTCCATCACATTGAGGGTTAGGGCTTCAACATATGAATTTTAGGGGGCCACAAACATTCAGTCCCTAGCACCTCTTTATCCCCATCCTCAAATAACTTGCACTTATTGAGCATTTACGACACTTACTAGACATTGTTCTAAGCACTTCATATGTATTAACCCATTTAATTTTCATAGCAGCTGTATGAAGTGAGGATTAAATCGTCCCTATTTTACAGTTGACGATGATGAGGCACAGAAAGGCTAGGAGATGTGTCCAGTGTCACACGGCTAGTGAATGGCTCTGGGGTCTGCTTTCTAGACCTTTGTGCTGTGCTACCCCTCCACTGCAAGCCCGCATCCTAGACGTGGAATTGGGCGCTCACATCTGCCCAAACAGCAGAGACCGCATCGTCCCACAGGTGAAGGCATTAGTCATCTCAGCCACGTGGGACACACACACTGCTGGGAATGGTCCCCTGCGATGTCGAGACATTCCTGCTCAAGGTATATCACCTGAGATCGGGCTGTGGCTGTCCTGCTCCTGTTCCTGCCTTGGCCCACGATGGCTGGATGGTGCCTTGCATGGACGCTGGCACTCAGGGGCTGCTGATGGGCAGTTAGATGGATGGCCTGATGTGACCCTGCAAAAGCAAACCAAGGTGCTGTCTTACATCTGGCCTTCCAGGTGTGGAGCAGTGGGAGATTGACATAATCTAAAAACAGGGAGGCGCTTCTGGCTCCAGCCTGAGTTCACGTGCTTGCCTCCCCTGCCTCCCAAATCCCACTGAAATGACAGCAAAGATATAAAAAGGAAATCAGTCCATGACTGAGCTGAGAACAGCACGTGTGGCTCTCTGTGCCCAGAGATGTTGATGAATCTCTGAAAGACAGGAAGGAGATGGGAGCATATGGATGGGCAAGCTAGAGAAGAACTAGCTGCAGCTTAGAACATGCTCAGGCAAGTGCTGTACATGACCCTCAAGTACTGCTTGAAAAATAGACCCTGTGCAGTATTACTTTTGTGATGATCCTGATTAATAGCAGAAATAATATATTTCTTCATTTTCAATCTGCTATGGTTCCCAGTAACACTGAGATGCTCTTTGTGAAGGTATATTAACCGAGACTGGGCTGCAGGAATTGTATGCCTGCTTCTGGGGGTGGGTGCTTTCAATCTAGGGGTCTAGGGACTTGCTAGAGGCCCACAGATAGGCCTAGAGAGGTTGGGACTCTTCTGAGGTTGTGTGCAAACTTTATTGACTCCTTGGGCATTTTTCTGGGGTCTTGAGTCCATTACTTTGGTTAGATTTGCAAAAACTCTGTGACCCAAGGCCGTAGTGCACTATTAGAGTTTTATGACGACTTTCCCGACTTCCCACAGCTGGTTAGTTGGTAGCTGAGCAGCTCCTTTGGGCTCTTAGTCATCAATACCTTTTGTCCCCACTATTAAAATTGTGCTTTTCAAAATGCTTCTGTGTATATTGTCCTATTTGAGTCTCACAATAGCCCATAGAAAAGGATCAAACATGCATCGTTATCTTTACTTGAAAAGTGAGGAATCTCACACACAGTGTGGTTAAAGTGTATCTCCAAGGTCACACGGCAAGGTGATGGTAAAACTGTCATGGGGCCACAGGTCTCAAGACTCCAGGTCAGTGCTCTTGGCTGCTTCCTTAGTCTCCTTACAAATGAATAAAGCACTTCTGTTCTCTTAATGTACACCAATAGCTGTATGTTCAGACTCCTCCAAAAACCTGGTCCAGCAACCCAGGGTATGACCTCAACAATCCTCTCCAGAGCCCAAATCCTTCACATATGCCTTTCTTCAAATAAGAACTATCATTACAAAGGGAGTGGCAGAGGCAAAGGAAATACCAGTTCCTTTTTTATCCCCTATGGCATCCCAAAGCACTTTCTATTTTATCCCCTATGGCATCCCAAAGCACTTTCTATCTCCAAATGCCCAGGAGGAGATGGCCATCCCCTCCTTCTGCACTCCCTCTCCGAGAGCCAGTGCATCCCACTGAGCCCTTCCCTTGGCTTTAATTGATGCCACTGGGTAATCGTTGATTACTGCCCATAGTCCCACAGCATGTAATGAGCGGTGAGCCGGTGCCACTGGGATCCAAACAGCGGTCCTTAAAATCTGAGCTGCTCTCCTCCTCTCTGCCCCTCCCCGTCTCAGAGCTGCATCAGGCCGGAGAGATTTGTCCCATATCTGCACTTTGACTAGCAGGGGCTGCCAATGCACATCTGTCAGCTATCCTGGCCAGAAACCACAGCAATCAGCTGGAATGGGCTTAACTGACCGTTCCTTGTCTCAGTCTGTAGGTGCATCTAAAGATTTGGCTTTGGAAGGTTCCCAGCTAATTGCCTGACAGCACGGCCTTTGGATAGACAACTGTCCTATGTGGTTATCTCATTCCCAGATTAGGAATTTTCAAATTCCAACTGAGCTTTCAATGACTCACAGGCATTTGGTGGGGATGGAGAGGCATTGTCTAAAGTGCCATGTTCAAAGTTCTTGTTGAAGGCCGCTTGGTGCTAGAGGAAGGGTGTGGGCTTTGGATTCAAACAGACCTCAGCTTGTTGGGAGGATTAAATAAGTTAATATGCATTCAAGTGCTAGGAGTAGTGACTGGCCCATAGTGAGCTCTCTGAGTGTGTTCACTATTGTCATAGAGATTAGAGATCATGCCTCCAAAGCCCAGTGCATATTGGTTATTATTATTATAAGCCTAGTTCAATGCAGGAAGCCTCCAAAAACAAAATCATCCTTCTTCCCCACCCTGAGCTTGGAGCCAAGTTGGTGCTCATTAGAGACATACAGGTGCCTTAGAAATCAGTCTGGATATGGAAGCAAAAGGCCTGAACTACAGTCTTAGCTTTGCCATTAATGGGTCCTATAATCTAGACCAAGTCACTTTAATCTCTAGGATTTATTCTCTTCGGGTGGATTGGACACCGAGGACCTTATATTGGATTGAATATTGTCCCCCTCCCTCCAAATTAATGTCCACCCAGGCCTCAGAATGTGACCTTATTTGGAAACAGGGTCTTTGCAGATGTAATTAAGAGGAGTTCATCTAAGATGACTGGTGTCCTTATAAGAAAAGAAAGGACACAGAGACTCAGGTACAGAAAGACCCATAGGGAAAATGCCATGTCATGGTAGAGGCAGGGATTAGAGTGTTGAGTCTATAGACTAGGAAGCCAGGGATTGCCAGTGTCCACCAGAAGCTGGAAAAGGCGAGGGAAGAGTCTCCCTTGAGCTGTCAGAGAAAACACAGCCCTGCTGACACCTTGAGTTCAGACTTCTGGCCTCCAGAACTGTGGCAAAATAACTTCTTGTTGTTTTCAGCCATCTGGTCTTTGGTTCTTCGTGATACAAGCCACAGGAAACGAATATACACCCCAAAGAGCCTTCCTTCTCTAATAGACTTAATTTAATGAGGCACACAAAGTCCTGTCCCCTTATTTGACATCGTCCACCTGTTTTCACCAGCCTGATCCCCGGAAGTGCCTGAGACCTGGGCTGTCCCTTAAAAAGCAAGGAGGGGGACTTCCCTGGTGGTCCAGTGGCAATATTGTAACATATTCAATAAAGTCTTTAAAAATGGTCCACACCAAAAAAAAAAAAGCAAGGAGGGGAAGGAAGGAAAGGAAGCAAGTTTGAAGATGGAGTAGGGGTGGTGGGCAGCAGAGGGCAAAATGCCAGAAGAGGCCCTGTAGAGCTTGGAAAAGGGGGATGGAAGGAAAGAGCCCTGTGGCTGGGGGGAAAGCCCTGCTACATTAGTGGGGTCCTTCCCAGAGGCAATGCGTCACCAGGGAAAAATGCCTTAAATGGATCAGTTAAGCACAGATGGAGATCTAGGAGCCTCATGGTTTCGGGAGAGCTCAGGCTTTGCCATTGAAACAGCTTTGAGAATTTGGGACACATGGACCTATATTTGCCAGTGAACTTGTGGGACTCCTCTTAACAAAATGCTTAATGGGCTATTTGTCTCTGGAAGGTGGGGAATGAATTGACATTTTACCCCTAATATAGGATGGGCATTGCGCTGGGAATTTTTACAAATGTTTTGTTCGTTTACTTTTGAGAATAACGATGTGGTAGTTACTAATAATTCTAGTTTGCAGAGGAGACTCAGAGCTGTGAATTTGCTCAAGGTCACAGTGGCTTGTCAAAGATCTGTCCTGGGGGGCAGCTAAGGTCTGCGCGACTACGAAGACCAGCCTCCTAGCACTCAAAGTGGCCATTTCCCACTTTTTTCCCCATCCATCTCTCCTTCCTCTTCCTCAAACTCTTATCCATCCATTTAGAGTGCCCACAGTGCCATTCTCACTTGCAGAGAAAAATTCAAAGAATCATAAAATGTCATAATAAGAAGGAACTTTACCACCTTTTCATTTTAGAAATGAAGAAACTCTTTTCGTGCTTTGGTTTCCCTAAGGTGAGCTGTCTTTTTTTTTTTTATTTTAGATTTATTTTATTTTTGGCTGCGTTGGGTTTTCGTTGCTGCGCGTGGGCTTTCTCTAGTGCGGTGAGCAGGAGCTACTCTTTGTTGCGGTGTGCGGGCTTCTCATTGCAGACCACAGGGTCTAGGCGCACGGGTTTCAGTAGTTGCAGCACGCGGGCTCGGTAGTTGTGGCTCACGGGCTCTAGAGCGCAGGCTCAGTAGTTGTGGGGTACAGGCTTAGTTGCTCCACGGCATGTGGGATCTTCCCGGACCAGGGCTCGAACCCGTGTCCTCTGCATTGGCAGGCAGATTCTTAATCACTGCTCCACCAGGGAATTTCCGAGCTCTCTTTTTAATCTTTTAAATCTGTTACATCTTTGAAGTGTCTGATTTCCCAAAGACACAGTGAGAGGAAATGACCACACGAAGGATGCTCGGCCAGTGAGGGTGAGCCAAGGTTTGACCAGAGAGGTCTGGTCCCCTAGACCACACTAGCTCTGGAGAAACTGTGTTATCAATGAAATGCCGATGGACAGGTCCCTTCTTGGCATCCCTGAAGTTTCTAGGAACCAGAAGAAATTCTTTGAAGACCTCTTCCATTGATGAGAAAATAATGACAGAAAAACAGAGTTCCCTTTGCCTGAATGGTCTATAAAGGGACTTAGGAGGCAATGTCTACAAATGGAGCCTATCAAGGCCCTGAACTCATTCACTCATCTGTTTACCAACTTTGATTATCTAGAAATCACTGACGACCAGAAACATTAATCAGAGGCAAGCCAGGCACAGATAGCTCATCATTTCTTTTTTCCTGGAGAAAATTTCAAAATTTCTTATTTATTTCATTTTATTTATTTATTTAAATTTATTTTTGGAATTCTTTTGAGATATTGCTTATATGCAATAAACCATACATATGTAAGTATACAGGTTAATGTTTTGATGTATGTGTATAGCCATAAAATCATCACCACAATTAAGATAACAAACATTTTCATTACCCACGTCTAAAGATTTCCTGGTGCCCCTTCCCTGCCTCTACTCCCATTCCCCAGGCGACCCCTGATCTGCTTTCTTTCACTATAGCTTAGTCTGTATTTCCTAGAATTTTATATGAATGAATTGTATAGTATGTACTTCTATTCAACATGATAATGTTGAGATTCATTCAAGCTGTTGTCTGCATCACGGTTTACCCATTCAATAGATGGGTAGCATTCCATTGTATGGATATACCAGCTTATTTATCCAATTTTCAATGGATGGGCTTTTGTGTTGTTTTCCGTTTCACTATCATTTTTAAACATATATACACAGGATACTCTAATACGTCTTCCCTTTGGTACCCAGGTGTGCTGAGTGCCTCTGACCAGAGCACTCTGATTCTATTTCCCTCTCTGGGGACAAGGAGGTGACTTTTTAAGTCTCAGGAAAACTGTGATTCAAGAGTCACCTAGTTCTACCCAGAAACCTGGTAATCAAATCTCTTTATGAGTAAGTAATGCAACTCTATATAATAGGATTAGGACAGAACATTACCAGGCTGCACTAAAGCAAAAGGATCAAGCAATAGGTCTTGAAAAATTCTGAACAATTTTCAAATTTATATCCAAAGACAGAAACTGGAAAACCAGCCTCCAAAGTCATTATTTCTCAAAGCTTTTTATATAAAACTCTGGTTGCTCAGGATGATAATAGATGTTTTGTAAAAAAACAAACAAAAAAAGCAAACTAACAAAAAAAATCAGATTTCTTGATTACTTAAATTTTAGAAACACTGAGTAAAAGTTAAACAAATTTAAATTTCTTTATTGCAAGACTTTTGAGAGCCTTTAACACATTAATATTAATGTTCATATACATTCAAAGGGAAGTGGTATGGATGGGGCGTGAATTTAATTTAAAATTTCCCAAATGTATTTAACCACCAAACATTTTTTTTCCCCTGTAAACTAGTATTCCACAAGAACATACTTTGAGAAATGTTCTTCTTGAGACTTAATCATTCCTCAAAGCAATTTTATGTAAAGGAAAAAGAAAGCAGATAATAAAATATAAAAAAAGAAAAACTAAAGTGAGTTTGATTCAAGATTTGTTTTTTAATTGGGGGACCCAGGTTCCAGGGAATTCCTTGAATCACAAATAGATGACTCTGTTAGCCACTAAGTATCAACTCCTTTTTCTAAGTCCTTTTTTGCCCCCAATATGACAGTCTTAAAGATTTGTATTATTTTATTTTATTTATTTATTTATTTATTTAAATGAAACTCTCTAGGAGTTAAACCAGCATTCTATTTATTTATTTATTTATGGCTGTGTTGGGTCTTCGTTTCTGTGCGAGGGCTTTCTCTAGTTGCGGCGATCGGGGCGACTCTTCAACGCGGTGCGCGGGCCTTTCACCGTTGCGGCCTCTCTAGTTGCGGAGCACAGGCTCCAGACGCGCAGGCTCAGTAGTTGTGGCTCACGGGCCCAGTTGCTCCGCGGCATATGGGATCCTCCCAGAGCAGGGCGCGAACCCGCGTCCCCTGCATTGGCAGGCAGACTCTCAACCCCTGCGCCACCAGGGAAGAAGCCCCCAAGATCTGTGTTATTTTTAATCATAATAAATGACTCTTGGGTGGAAGCTTTTCCCTGCGATCTCAGGATGGTTCTATGCAGTGTCCTCTCAGGGAACTCCTCTTGGTCCTGGTCCTTCCTCATCACTCCTGGGGGTGAGTGGCACGGGGAGGCCATCCCTCAGTGGGTGGGGGACCCACCGCATGCACTGGTTCAGCTGCATCCAACAGGTGTGCTCTTCACGATGAGAACGTGCTAGTGCTTCTGGGAATCCGTAAAACGCCATCTTCTCCACTTATAAGCTCTCTACTGTAATCTAGACTCCACAAATGAGCAATTCTTTTGCATAATGAATGGCTGAGGCTGTTTTATGCACTTTTATGTTGTTCCAAGTCTGTGGTTTCACTAAATTTCCACCTCAAAGATATGTAATTAGAGCCTTAACAATCTGCTGTCTTGGTCCTCTCCACCCTCCTCTGGAATCCATAGCAATCTCACAGGCTGGTTTCTGACAGGACCAAACACAAAGTAGGGTGTGTGTGTGTGTGTGTGTGTGCGCGTGTGCACATGCATGTATCTGTCTTGTAGGTTTGTGTGGGTAGAGGGCATGACTCAGTCTTCTAGAAAGTGAGATGGATGGGTGGATGGGGCCTGGGTGTCAAACATCTCCCTTTTGCTGACCTCTGGCTTTCCCTCCCACTATGGGGCCACTCACAGTTTCCTCCTGCTAGGTCCCAGACCCCAGGAGGTTTATATTCTACTATCCTCCCCATAAGTCTGGTCATTCCTCCCCACCAGGCTTTCCCTCCTGCTGTTCCCACTGCTAAGTAGGCCCTTCCTGCTTCTCTGGCCCAAACACTTCTTCCTTCAAGGCTCAGTTCAAACTCTTTTTGTGCCATGAAAACTGCTCTTTCCCTTCCAGTCCTTCAGGATCTTTCTTTTCTCATTCATCTTGTAGTGTAATTTAGTACCACAAAGCTCAGCATTTATGTTTTGAGTGTTTTTATGTTGACTGGAGGTTACGCTTCCTTGGGTTAAGGACTGTGTCCTATATTTCCTTGTCCATGTGCCCAATATATAGTGATCATCTGACTGCTTTGGGTTTGGGAGGAGGGACTGAAGCCATATTTTAGGAGGCTTCAGACAGAGACTCCAAGCTTCTGCAGTCATTTATGTATCTTTATTCACTGGAATTATACAATATCTCAATATTCTTGAGGGATAGAATTTGGGATGAAGTGGATGTAATCCAGGTTCTAGGCAAAGTGGAGATGAAATAGCCACATCAAGATGGTCCCACTCATAGCCAGCTCAGTTCTCATAACAGCCCTCTGACTTGGGTGCTAAGCATGTTTTTCTGTGCAAGTCCCTTCCTTCTCTTGGCCTTAGCTCGGCAGGAAACAGAAGACTCTGGATGGTGCCAAGAACTGTATGATATGGTGAAAAAGGTGGTGTTTTTGAATCAGATACATTTGGCTTTACTCCTTGGCTTTAAGTTTCTTAATTACGGAACACTTGACAATTTTTCTGAGTTTCGATTTCTTCCCATTTAAAGTGAGGTAAATAATGTCTCCGGTGTAAGGTGGCTGGGAAGACAGACCTTCCATAATGGCTGGTCATAATCATCATCAGAAAAGTGATGGCAATAGATGGAGGATGGAGAAGGCAGGCATGATTTGTTCTTTGCGCATTCCAATCAGACTTACATAAGATGAAGAGTCATCTTTTCCCATAACTATTTCTGAAGCCTACTCAGGATCTTCTTATAAACCATCATCCCCTGCAAATTCCAGCTGAAGTTTGCTAGCCAGACCACATAAGCATTCAAGATATGAGACCCAGTGAAACCCAGGTGTCCGAGCCAATGTCCAAAATGCAGCTGTTGTGCCTATATCCTAACTGAGGCTCTCTGCTTTATGGTAGAATCTAAGGGGTCTCAGCTCCTGTTCCTGAGTCCTGTTTTCTGTCCCCCCAAAGACAGAGGCATCCAAATCATGCTCATTGGAAATTAGTCCTCAAAGCAATATTTCATGGGGTGAATGAAAAGGGTTAAAACATTCTCAGCAACAACTTGGGTAATGTTATGGACGAGACAGGACCTTCAGGCTCTCTAACTGAAGCTTTCACTTACAGAGAGGGAAACTGAGGCCCAGAGAGAGGAAACTGATCATATTCAAGGACACAGCCAATGAGGGGTAAAATTAGGCCCCCAGCAGCTGTTTCCTGGTTTCTGGTTCATTTTCCTGACACCACACCTTGGAGGCTTTCATGCATTGAAGAAAAACCAATGGGCTGGGCCCTTCCTCTTCATCCCTGACATTCCTAAGAAGCAGGTAAATTTCTTTCAAGTCCCAATTTCTCTTTTCTCTTGCTGAGAGAAAAGAGAGAGGGGTAAAGTCAGCTGCACCAAACAAATTCTATACTGATGGACTCAGAAGGCAAAATAGAACTGGAACATATTAAGGCTTCGAACTCATCCATTCATTCATTTAACTAATTCTTTTTTAAACCACTATTTAAAAAAATTTTTTTATTGAAGTATAGTTGATTTACAATGTTGTGTTAGTTTCAGGTGTACAACACAATGATTCAGTTATACATATATATATGTATAGATCTATTCTTTTTCAGATTCCTTTCCCTTATAGGTTATTGCAAAATATTAAGTATAGTTCCCTGTGCTATACAATAGGTCCTTGTTGGTTATCTAGTTTATATACAGTAGTTTGTATCTGCTAATCCCAAATTCCTAATTTATCCCTCCCCCATTTCCCTTTGGGTAACCGTAAATTTGTTTTCTATGCCTGTGGGTCTATTTCTGTTTTGTAAATAAGTCCATTTGTGTCTTTTTTTTTTTAAGATTCCACATATAAACGATATCATATTATACCTGTCTTTCTCTATCTGGCTCACTTAACTAATTCTGATGCCAATATCTACATAGCGTTCAGTTATTCTCACAGACACACGAAACCACATACACCTACATTAATATCTTTGCTTTATACTCCCCCCAAACTTGGTGCTTAAAACACCATTTTATTTCTTCTGAAGTCTGTGGGTCAACACTTCAGCGTGGGCTCAGCTCAGGAAGAGGATCCTGATGGTAAATGGAAGACTACGAGATGGTGCCAGGCTGGATGCTTTCTCCAGGGGTCACTAAGTATTGTCTTTTTTTTTTTTAACATCTTTATTGGAGTATAATTGCTTTACAATTGTGTGTTAGTTTCTGCTTTATAACAAAGTGAATCAGCTATACATATACATATATCCCCATATCTCCTCTCTCTTGCGTCTCCCTTCCATCCTCCCTATCCCACCCTTCTAGGTGGTCACAAAGCACCGAGCTGATCTCCCTGTGCTATGCGGCTGCTTCCCACTAGCTATCTATTTTACATTTGGTAGTGTATATATGACCATGCCACTCTCTCACTTCGTCCCAGCTTACCCTTCCCTCTCCCTGTGTCCTCAAGTCCATTCTCTATGTCTGCATCTTTATTCCTGTCCTGCCCCTAGGTTCTTCAGAACTATTTTTTTGTTTTTAGATTCCATATATATGTGTCAGCATATGGTATTTGTTTTTCTCTTTCTGACTTACTTCACTCTGTATGACAGACTCTAGGTCCATCCACCTCACTACAAATAACTCAGTTTCATTTCTTTCATGGCTGAGTAATATTCCATTGTATATATGTGCCACATCTTTTTTTATCCATTCATCTGTCAGGGGACACTTAGGTTGCTTCCATGTCCTGGCTATTGTAAATAGAGTTGCAATGAACATTGCGGTACATGACACTTTTTTTTTTTAATAAATAAATTAATTAAAAAATATATGTATATGTATATACACAAATATACATCACACTCACAACAAAATATTAGTCATAAAAAAGAACAAAATCTTGCCATTTGTGACAACATGGGTAGACCCAGAGGGTATTAAGCTAAGTGAAATAAGTCATACAGAGAAAGACAAACACTATATGATTTCACTTATATGTGGAATCTAAAAAGCAAAAACAAATGAACAAACATAACAAAACAGAAACAAAATCATAGATACAGGCAACAAACAGGTGATTGCCCAGGGGGTAGGGGTGGGGAGTTGGGAAGATGAGAGAAATAAGTGAGGGAAATTAAGAGATACAAACTACCAGTTATAAAATAAACGAGTCACAAGTATGAAATGTACAGTGTGGGGAATATAGTCAGTAATTATTTAGTATCTTTGTATGGTGACAGATGATAGCTAGACTTTTCATGACGATCATTTGAAATGTATGGAAATAGTGAAACACTATGTTGTGTGCCAGAAACTAACATAGTGCTGTAGGCCAATTATACTTCAAAAACAAACAAATTCATAGAAAAAGAAATTGGGTTTGTGGTTACCAGAGGCGGGAAGGCGGGGCAGGGAGGAATTACATGAAGTTAGTCATAAGGTAGAAACTTCCAGTTATAAGACAAATAAGTAGTAGGGATGTAATGTACAACATGGCAAATATAATCAACACTGCTGTATGTTATATATGAAAGTTGTTAAGAGAGTAAATCCGAACAGTTCTCATCACAAGGAAAAATTTTTTTTTTCTATTTCTTTAATTTTATGTCTATAGGAAATGATGGATGTTCACTAAACTAATTGTGGTAATCATTTCATGATGTATTTAAGTCAAATCATTATTCTATACACCCCTTAAACTTACACAGGGCTGTATATCAGTTATATATTAATAAAACAAGAAGAAAAAATAAATAAAGATGGTCAAAAGGATACGAGTGACCATCATGCTAGGAATTTACTCTAGGAAATAACTGTGAATTTGCCAAAATGCTTACTACAAAGTTGGTCAATTAAATATTATTTATAATGGCCAAAAAAAGCAAGATTTGAGTAACTGCACCATAATCATAAAATAAAATTTGTATTCATTAGAAATAATGTTAGAGAATATGGAAAATATTTGTTGTATATTAAGAAGTAGAAAAAAGTAGATTATAAAATATTACATATAATATGGTCTCATGTGAAAAAATCTCAAAGGATTTACCTCAAAATCATAAAGTGGGAGATAAAATTACAGATGGGTTTTGTTTCTTTTTTTCTTATTTACATTTTGAAACTTTCTATAATTAATACATGTTGCATTTATAAGACATGATATTTAAAATACAATTCAGAATTGCATAACAGGTATCAAAAAAAATGTATTCATGAGGAAAAATACTGGGAAATTCACACCAAAAGTAAAAATAGTAGCGTTAGAATGAAGGAGTATAGGTTTGTTTCTTTCCACTTTCCTTCAATGTTACTTACACTGAAAATTAATAATATAATTTTAAGAGGCTAAAATACTTTAAATCTGGGGATTATAAAAGTTTTAATGCTTAATTTCTTTTTTTTTTCTTAACATCTTTATTGGAGTATAATTGCTTTACAATGGTGAGTTAGTTACTGCTTTATAACAAAGTGAATCAGCTATACATATACATATATCCCCATATCTCCTCCCTCTTGCATCTCCCTCCCACTCTCCCTATCCCACCCCTCTAGGTGGTCACGAAGCACTGAGCTGATCTCCCTGTGCTATGTGGCTACTTCCCACTAGCTATCTATTTTACATTTGGTAGTGTATATATGTCCATGCCACTCTCTCACTTCGTCCCAGCTTACCCTTCCCCCTCCCCGTGTCCTCAAGTCCATTCTCTATGTCTGCATCTTTATTCCTGTCCTGCCCCTAGGTTCTTCAAAACTATTTTTTTTTTGTTTTTAGATTCCATATATATGTGTTAGCATATGGTATTTGTTTTTCTCTTTCTGACTTACTTCACTCTGTATGACAGACTCTAGGTCCATCCATCTCACTACAAATAACTCAATTTCGTCTCTTTTTATGGCTGAGTAATATTCCATTGTATATATTGTGCCACATCTTCTTTATCCATTCATCTGTCGATGGACACTTAGGTTGCTTCCATGTCCTGGCTATTGTAAATAGAGCTGCAATGAACATTGTGGTACATGACTTTTTTGAATTACGGTTTTCTCAGGGTATATGCCCAGTCGTGGGATTACTGGGTCGTATGGTAGTTCTATTTTTAGTTGTCTAAAGAACCTCCATATTGTTCTCCATAGTGGCTGTATCAATTTACATTCCCACCAACAGTGCAAGAGGGTTCCCTTTTCTCCACACCCTCTCCAGCATTTATTGTTTGAAGATTTTTTGATGATGGCCATTCTGACTGGTGTGAGGTGATACCTCATTGTAGTTTTGATTTGCATTTCTCTAATGATTAGGGATGTTGAGCATCCTTTCATGTGTTTGTTGGCAATCTGTATATCTTCTTTGGAGAAATGTCTATTTAGGTCTTCTGCCCATTTTTGGATTGGGTTGTTTGTTTTTTTGATATTGAGCTGCATGAGCTGCTTGTAAATTTTGGAGATTAATCCTTTGTCAGTTGCTTCATTTGCAAATATTTTCTCTCATTCTGAGGGTTGTCTGTTCGTCTTGTTTATGTTTTCCTTTGCTGTGCAAAAGCTTTTAAGTTTCATTAGGTCCCATTTGTTTCTTTTTGTTTTTATTTCCATTTCTCTAGGAGGTGGGTCAAAAAGGATCTTCCTGTGATTTATGTCAGAATGTTCTGCCTATGTTTTCCTCTAAGAGTTTTATAGTGTCAGGCCTTACATTTAAGTCTTTAACCCACTTTGAGTTTATTTTTGTGTATGGAGTTAGGGAGTGTTCTAACTTCATTCTTTTACATGTAGCTGTCCAGTTTTCCCAGCACCACTTATTGAAGAGGCTTTGTATATTCTTGCCTCCTTTGTCAAAGAAAAGTTCACCATATGTGCATGGGTTGATCTCTGGGCTTTCTATCCTGTTCCATTGATCTGTATTTCTGTTTTTGTGCCAGTACTATACTGTCTTGATTACTGTAGCTTTGTAATACAGTCTGAAGTCAGGGAGTCTGATTCTTCCAGATCAGGTTTTCTTTCTCAAGATTGCTTTGGCTATACGGGGTTTTTTGTGCTTCCATGCAAATTGTAAAATTTTTTGCTCTAGTTCTGTGAAAAATGCCATTGGTAGTTTGATAGGGATTGCATTGAATCTGTAGATTGCTTTGGGTAGTAGAGTCATTTTCACAATGTTGATTCTTCCAATCCAAGAACATGGTATATCTTTCCATCAGTTGGTATCATCTTTAATTTCTTTCATCCGTGTCTTATAGTTTTCTTCATAGAGGTCTTTTGTCTCCTTAGGTAGGTTTATTCCCAGGTATTTTATTCTTTTTGTTGCAATGGTAAATGGGAGTGTTTCCTTAATTTCCCTTTCAGATTTTTCATCATTAGTGTATAGGAATGCAAGAGATTTCTGTGCATTAATTTTGTATCCTGCTACTTTACCAAATTCATTGATTAGCTCTAGTAGTTTTCTGATAGCATCTTTAGGATTCTCTATGTATAGTATCATGTCATCTGCAAACAGTGACAGCTTTACTTCTTGTTTTCTGATTTGGATTCCTTTTATTTCTTTTTCTTCTCTGATTGCCATGGCTAAAACTTCCAAATCTATGTTGAATAATAGTCTTGAGAGTGGACAACCTTGTCTTGTTCCTGATCTTAGAGGAAATGGTTTCAGTTTTGCACCATTGAGAATGATGTTGGCTCTGGGTTTGTCATATATGGCCTTTATTATGTTGAGATAAGTTCCCTCTATGTCTACTTTCTGGAGGGTTTTTGTCATAAATATGTGTTGAATTTTGTCAAAAGCTTTTTCTGCATCTATTGAGATGATCATATGGTTTTTCTCCTTCAATTTGTTAAAACAGCTTATCACATTGATTGATTTGTGTATATTGAAGAATCCTTGCATTCCTGGGATAAACCGCACTTGATCATGGTGTATGATCCTTTTAATGTGCTGTTGGATTCTGTTTGCTAGTATTTTGTTGAGGATTTTTGCATCATGTTCATCAGTGATATTGGCATGTAGTTTTCTTTCTTTGTGAAATCTTTGTCTGGTTTTGGTATCAGGGGGATGGTGGCCTCGTAGAATGAGTTTGGGAGTGTTCCTCCCTTTGCTATGTTTTGGAAGAATTTGAGAAGGATAGGTGTTAGCTCTTCTCTAAATGTTTGATAGAATTCGCCTGTGAAGCCATCTGGTCCTGGGCTTTTGTTTGTTGGAAGATTTTTAAATCACAGTCTCAATTTCATAGCTTTGATTGGTCTGTTTATATTTTCTATTTCTTCCTGGTTCATTCTCGGATGGTTGTGCTTTTCTGAGAATTTGTCCATTCCTTCCAGGTTGTACATTTTATTGGCATAGAGTTGCTTGTAGCAATCTCTCATGATTCTTTGTATTTCTGCAGTGTCAGTTGTTATTTCTCCTTTTTCATTTCTAATTCTATTGATTTGAGTCTTCTGCCATTTTTTCTTGATGAGTCTGGCTAATGGTTTATCAATTTTGTTTATCTTCTCAAAGAACCAGCTTTTAGTTTTATTGATCTTTGTTATTGTTTCCTTCATTTCTTTTTCATTTATTTCTGATCTGATCTTTATGATTTCTTTCCTTCTGCTAACTTTTAGATTTGTTCTTCTTTGTTCTTCTTTCTCTAATGGCTTTAGGTGTAGGGTTCAGTTGTTTATTTGAGATGTTTCTTGTTTCCTAAGGTAGGATTGTATTGCTATAAACTTCCCTCTTAGAACTACTTTTGCTGCATCCCATAGGTTTTGAGTCGTTGTGTTTTCATTGTCATTTGTTCCTAGGTATTTTTTGATTTTCTCTTTGATTTCTTAGTGATCACTTGGTTATTTAGTAGTGTATTGTTTAGCCTCCATGTGTTTGTATTTTTTCCAGATATTTTCCTGTAATTGATATCTAGTCTCATAGTGTTGTGGTCAGAAAAGGTATTTGATACAATTTCAATTTTCTTAGATTTACCAAGGCTTGATTTTTGACCCAAGATATGATCTATCCTGGAGAATGTTCCATGAACACTTGAGAAGAAAGTGTATTCTGTTGTTTTTGGATGAAATGTCCTAGAAATATCAATTAAGTCCATCTTGTGTAATATGTCATTTAAAGCTTCCGTTTCCTTTTTTGTTTTCCTTTTGGATGATCTGTCCATTAGTGGAAGTGGGGTGTTTAAGTCCCGTACTATGATTGTGTTACTGTCAATTTCTGCTTTTATGGCTGTTAGCATTTGCCTTATGTTTTGAGGTGCTCCTATGTTGGCTGCATAAATATTTACAATTGTTATATCTTCTTCTTGGATTGATTCCTTGATCATTATGTAGTGTTCTTCTTTGTCTTTTGTAATAGTCTTTATTTTCAAGTCTATTTTGTCTAATATGAGAATTGCTATTCCAGCTTTCTTTTGATTTCCATTTGCATGGAATATCTTTTTCCATCCCCTCACTTTCAGTCTGTATGTGTCCCTAGGTCTGAAGTGGGTCTCTTGTATGCAGCATATATACGGGTCTTGTTTTTGTATCCATTCAGCCAGTCTATGACTTTTGGTAGGAGCATTTAATCCATTTACATTTAAGGTAGTTATCAATATGTATGTTCCTATTACCATTTTCTTAATTGTTTTGGGTTTGTTATTGTAGGTGTTTTCCTTCTCTTGTGTTTCCTGCCTAGAGAAGTTCCTTTAGCATTTGTTGTAAAGCTGGTTTGGTGGTGCTGAATTCTCTTAACTTTTGCTTGTCTGCACAGGTTTAATTTCTCCATCAAATCTGAATGAGATCTCTGCTGGGTAGAGTAATCTTGGTTGTAGGTTTTTCCCTTTCATCACTTTAAATATGTCCTGCCACTCCCTTCTGGCTTGCAGAGTTTCTGCTGAAATATCAGCTGTTAAGCTTATGAGGATTCCCTTGTATGTTATTTGTTGTTTTTCCCTTGTTGCTTTTAATAATTTTTCTTTGTATTTAATTTTTGATAGTTTGATTAATATATGTCTTGGCGTGTTTCTCCTTGGATTTTTCCTGTATGGGACCCTCTGCGTTTCCTGGACTTGATTGACTATTCCCTCTCCCATATTAGGGAAGTTTTCAACTATAATCTCTTCAAATATTTTCTCAGTCCCTTTCTTTTTCTCTTCTTCTTCTGGGACCCCTATTTCAAATGTTGGTGCGTTTAATGTTGTCCCAGAGGTCTGTGAGACTGTCCTCAATTCTTTTCATTCTTTTTTCTTTATTCTGCTCTGTGGTAGTTATTTCCACATTTTATTTTCCAGGTCACTTATCCCTCCGTCTGCCTCAGTTTTTCTGCTATGGATTCCTTCTAGAGAATTTTTAATTTCATTTATTGTGTTGTTCATCATTGTTTGTTTGCTCCTTAGTTCTTCTAGGTCTTTGTTAAACTTTTATTGTATTTTCTCCATTCTATTTCCAAGATTTTGGATCATCTTTACTATCATTACTCTGAATTCTTTTTCAGGTAGACAGCCTATTTCCTCTTCATTTGTTTGGTCTGATGGGTTTTTGCCTTGCCCCTTCCTCTGCTTTGTGTTTCTCTGTCTTCTCATTTTGTTTAACTTACTGTGTTTGGGGTCGCCTTTTCACAGGCTGCAGGTTCATAGTTCCCATTGTTTTTGGTGTCTGCCCCCAGTGGCTAAGGTTTTTTCAGTGGGTTGTGTAGGTTTCCTGGTGGAGGGGACTGGTGCCTGTGTTCTGGTGGATGAGCCTGGATCTTGTCTTTCTGGTGGGCAGGACTGCATCTTGCAGTGTGTTTTGGGGTGTCTGTGAACTTATTATGATTTTAGACCACCTCTCTGCTAATGGTTGGGATTGTGTTCCTGTCTTGCTAGTTGTTTGGCATAGGGTGTCCAGCACTGTTGCTTGCTGGTTGTTGAGTGGAGCTGGGTCTTGGCATTGAGATGGAGATCTCTGGGAGAGCTTTTGCCATTTGATATTACATGAAGCCGGGAGGTCTCTGGTGGACCAGTGTCCTGAACTCAGCTCTCCCACCTCAGAGGCACTGACCTGACACCCAGCCAGAACACCAAGACCCTGTCAGCCACATGGCTGAGTGATGGAGCCTCGGCTCACCCGTGTGCAGAGGTAGTGAGCCCAACCCTTCCATCCTCTCGGGCTGCGTCTCCCCGACCGTGCCCTCCATGGAAACTTCTGCCTCTCCAGGCCTCTCTTTGCTAGTGCCGACTAAGTATTTTTGCAGTCACTTGGTGGCTCCTTGGATCTGGGGGTGTCTAGGATGGCCTCACTCACATGTCTGGTTGTCAGTGTGGCTGTCATCCAGGCTTCTCTCTCCACATGATCTCTGATCATCAAGAAGGCTAGCTCAGCCTTTGTCACATGGCAGTAGCAGAATTGTAATCTCAACAAGTGAGAATGGAAGCTGTAAATGCTGTTGAGACCTTGCTAGGAAGGCATACAATGTCACATCTGTTGTATTCTAGTTGTCATGTCTAGCTGTCAAAGCAAGTCACAGGGCCAGCCAAGGTTCAAGGAAAGGACACATAGATGCCAGTTTTTGATGGGTGGAGCAAAGTCTCATTTAAAGAGGAATGCACACAGGATGGAGAGGTTGTTCTTGTGGCCATTCTGTGTCTCTATCGCTATCTCTATCTCCAGCTCTATCTCTACCTATATCTGGATATTGATATGGATATAAAAATGGATATAGACATAAATATATAGATAGATCAGTATTCTTCAATACATAGATATTCACATATAAATGTAAAAATAAACACACACACATATTCTTGTCCCTGTGGAGTTTACATTCTAGTTGCAGAGACTCAGCCTGATATTTGAAAAGTGACATTAAGCAGGGCTAAAATGAGTGGAGCAGCAAAGTGCTAAGTTGGAGGAAGAAAGAAATCCCTGAGGGCCCATGTGAAGGTGAGAAGGAGCTGCAGGGCCTTGAGTGTTTGTTTTCCTGCACCCACGAAATGTGCTAGGCCTATCCAGGTACTGATGAGCAGACTGGTCCAGAGGAGATGAGGGATGTGGGTGAAGAGAGAGAGAAATCAGGGTGAGGAGTTAGACTGGGTCAAGCTAAGGGGGGCCTCAAATGCTGGTTGAGTAATTCAGATCTGCATGAGTGGGAGCCATTGAAGGATATTGAACAGAGTTTATTTTTAAAAAAATTTTAGTGAAGTACAGTTGATTTACAATGTTGTGTTAATTTTTGTTCTACAGCAAAGTGAGTCAGTTACTCTTTTACTCAGTTATTCTTTTTTATTTTCTTTTCCATTATGGTTTATCACAGGATATTGAATATAGTTCCCTGTGCTATACAGTAGGACCTTGTTGTTTATCCACCCTATATATACTAGTTAACATCTGGTAATCCCAAACTCCCAATCCATACCTCCGCGCCCTCCCCCGCCTCCGCCTTGGCAACCACAAGTCTGTTCTCTATGTCTGTGAGGTGTTTTGTTTTGTTTTTTAATGTTTACATCTTTTTGGCAATGAACTTTTGGATCATCCTTTTCCTCTTTTTCCTACCCATAATCTTCCTCTCCCCCAACCAAGCCCCATGATTCAGGGAAAGTTTCTTCCCCATTCCTTCCAGAGGGTTAACAGGTATTCCTGGTTTAGCCAGTTGAAAACTGCTGTTAACGGGGGCCACCTCCAGTTTGCCCCAAAGCTGAGCTCTTTCTGGTCCTGAGATTTGAGGGTCATTCATCCATTCCTTTATTTAGTTCACATTTATTGGGCCAGGCATTGTTTTATACCCTATATTTATATTTCCTTATTTAAGCCTCAAAACAATCATTACCTTGAACATAAAAAAATAATCAAGGTCTAGAGAGTTGAGGAACATATTCAAGGTCACACAGGATTCTAGATTCAGACTCAGCCCTGGCTTCAGTCCCCACCCCACTCCCTACTCCAAGTCCAGGCTCTGTCACCTTGCTTGTCACCCACAGGGAGGGACTGGCTCTGCCAAATGGGCTGTCCAGGGTGGCTTCACGAAAGGGGAGCTCCTTGAGCAGGTCCTACTCTAGAATGTTCACAGACATTGAGGGTCTAATGTGTTCAGCCTTTCTGACCTCTTCCCACATGCTGGGAAAAAGTCCGGGGGTGGCATCAGCCAAGCCCCTTAGCAAGGGCAGGCGGCAGCAAGCCTGCATTGATGGGTGGAATTTGAGCCCTTGTGAAGGCTGCCTATCTCCAGGCCCAACTGGCCCATTCAGACATCCTTGAGGAGTCAGTAGCAGCCTTTCCAGTGCCTGGAGGAACCTGTGAGAGTTTGACCAGGTGGGGCAGTGGGGAAAGCCCTGGAGGGAGGCACCTCTGGGACAGGCAGGACTGAGGAGATTCTGTCACCTCTGAGGATTTGCATTAGCTGGCCTGCTCTATTCTGTGTTAATTTAAGCTTGCTTTTGCATTTTTTGCCTGTAGACTTTATGGGGTTTTACATCTCCTCTTTTACATGGTCTTCACAATGTCCCCAGGATGAGGCCAGCATGGGTGCTGCTGTCCCTGTTTCTCTCCTGTGAAGAAACTGAGGGACAATGTCAAAAGATGGTGAGGGAGGAGGGACAGGGACATATTTATTGAGCGCATGTTATGTGCCCGGTAACTCATGGAATCTCCTCATGACTCCATCTTTAGGGATTAGGAAACTGAGGCTCAGAGAAGGAGATGGGGCCTCAAAGGAATTCAAGCTTATTAGTTACAAAACCAGGGCAAGATTCAGCACTTTAGACACCCCAGGTCTGACTCTTGCCTTCCTGCAGGCCCTGTCCTGGATCTAAGGTCTCAGGAGCGACGACTCAGGGTGGTCCCCAGGCTTAGCCCCATCGGGCTGGGGTGGAAGAAGAAGGACGTTCTCAGAGCTGCCTGGGCTGGATGTGGCCAATGGCCTTCCACTCCCGCTTCCTCCCCTCCCACCTCCTGAGCAGCCAGCCCCACTCCCACAGTCCCCTGTTTGGCAGTGGGTGGGGTCTGCCCATCCACTGGTAGATGCCTGTGGAAGACTTTAGCTCACAGGACGCTCAAGCCTGGGGCTTTCCTCTAGACACAGCTGGGACATTCCCCCCAGTCCTCTGGGCTGGGACCTCTGGGATGCTCTTTCTGAAGGCCATGTGGTCTCATTGATTTGTTCCAGGGGCTGGGATCTCCAAGACCCAGAATTCAGACCCCCAGACACTTTGCTTTTCCATGGCTTGGTCTTGCTCTTTGCATGAAAGGAAGAAGATTCCTACCCACTCCCCAAAGTTGTCAAATGATCAGGAGTGAGAATGAAGTCAGTCATAGACTTACCATCTCATCACATAAACTACTGAGCACCTGGGGGACACCCAGCACTGAGATGGGCTCGTAGGAAACTTGCAGGGAAGGCTCCTTGCCTTCAAGTGGTTTACAGCACACAAAGAGAGCAAATAACTGAAAATAATGAGAATATAGTTATGAAGAAGGCCCACCACTGTCTCACTGAATATTACTTCATTTCTTTCCCCTTTTTGATTTGTGATCTCCAGCACCCATTCATTTGTTCATTCTTTCATTCATTGATCTGTTCATTTGTCCATCTACCCACCCATCCATCCATCCATCTATCTACCTGTCCATCCATCCATCCATCCATCCATCCATCCATCCATCCATCCATCCATCCATTTGCCCATCCATCCATCCATCCATCCACCCATCCATCCATCCACCTATCCATCCATCCATCCATCCATCATTCATCTCTCCATCCATTTGGTCACCCAGTCATTTGAGGAGCACAACAAGGTACTAGTCTAAATACTGGAGATACAAAGAGGACATGACAGACCCTGCCCTAGGGAAGGGGACTGATCATGTAGTAGAAAGTAGCAAATGTAGTGAAAGAAAAGGCCTTGGCTTAAAGTAAGACCAAGGCTGTAATTCACACTACACTCACTAGTAGTAATCTCTGTGTCTATCTGTTCCACTCACCTTAAGGTTACTTTATATTCTCAGTATCCCTATTGCTTAGCATAGTTCCTGATCCCAAATAAGAGCTCAATAAATGTTGAATGAAAGAACAAGAGAAATAAAGCAAAGAGTGTTGTAATCTCTTTCGAAGTCTACTTCCTCATGGGAGAAAATGGGTGTTAATGATAGTCTGGTAGAGGTTAAATAAATACAGTACTTTATTTGCCTAATGGGACGCAGTACCTGGATCAATAAATATTTCCTTTTTGCTTCCTTCTTTAACTTGGGCATGCCTCTTTCCTGCTCTCAACCCTTTTTCACAATTTAACAATGAAGGGGTCAGACTACTGTCTGAGGGCCTGACCTAGTTTGATTCGAAATACTAGATAATAGTCTAGCTCTTGGCATTGTTCCTGGGAAAGTTCTGCACGCTCTTCATAGATCTTCTGCGGTGCTCGCTGTATATGACCAATTAAATATGACTCATCTGTGGGATGCTTCAGGCTCCTCATGGATAATACCTTAGTTGCTTAGAAAAGTATAGTAGGGAGGGTCCCTAACAGTGACCCCAGTTTTCTTTTTCTTCTTCCTTTCCCCAAACACAGGTCACTGTTTGTTTGTTTGTTTATTTATTTATTTATGGCTGCGTTGGGTCTTCATTATTGCACGCGGGCTTTCTCTAGTTACAATGAGCGGGGGCTACAGTTCCTTGCAGTGCACGGGCTTCTCATTGCGCTGACTTCTCTTATTGCAGAGCATGGGCTCTAGGCGCGTGGGCTTCAGTAGTTGTGGCACACGGGCTCAGTAGTCGTGGCTCTTGGGCTCTAGAACGCAGTCTCAGTAGCTGTCTGCACGGGCTTAGATGCTCCACGGCATGTGGGATCTTCCCGGACCAGGGCTGGAACCTGTGTCTCCTGCATTGGCAGGAGGATTCTTAACCACTGCACCACCAGGGAAGCCCCAGGCCTCAGTGGATTTCTGTATGGCTTTTTAACTATTGTCTCTGTTACAGGTCTGAGAAACAAAGCTGCCCAGATGAGATTTTGATATTAACGACTGTGCAGGGAGGGACTACTCTATTTGGTGGTCCAAAATGGCATTTGGGGGCCCCCTGCTGTCAGACACCAGAGTTTTGGACGCTAAAACCCTGGAATTTGGTTTGCATTGCCCCCTGGTGGCAAGACTAGTATTTGGTCTGCATTGATCCCTGGTGACAACCAGGGAGGTGGCGGGGGAGGGGGCGGTGTTACTGGGCCAAGCCCCAGAGCCACCCAGCAAAACGGTAAAGAGCAAAGATACAGTTCCAGTGAACTTCCTGAACACTTGTTAGGCTGTCTAAGACACCGTGGAGGTCATCCAAGAGGAATAGGGAATCCATTCTGCCCCCAGGGAATTTGTTTTCTGGCCTTCTGACCTTCTCCTGGAGAATACCTGTTTTCTGGACTTCTTCTCATCATTCATTTACCCGTTCATTCCTTATTTTCAACATTTATTGAGCACCTTGTATGTTCCAGGCACCATAACGGGTGCTGGAGTTACAGAAGTAAACAAAACAAACAACAAGCCTTAACCTCATGGATTTTTACGCTCTCCGATCCCTGCCTTAATGCCTGACCCTCAAAACACTTACACAGTCTACATACTCCTGTAAAACTTTGCTTACATCTGATGGCCAGTGAATCCTTTGCTGAGGCATTGGCTGGTTGGAGCTTAAAATGTTGGAGCTTAAAATGGGGTATTTAGAGGGAACTGCAAAAGAGAAAAACCTCAAAGACGGAAAAGAATGTATTATTAATGATGGAATTTCAGGTACTGGAGGTGGGACATTTGGAGGCACAATTGGGAAATTCCTTGCATTCTCCAAAACATACCAGCCAAGCCACTTCCTGCTCTGCCTGTGTATAGGACTGGCTCTTCCAGCTGTGTCTCCCCATCAAGGTTGGTTGGGGTCACATGAGAGCGGTGGGAGTTATGAATGTATCCCTGGACTCCAAAGAAGAGGTCTATGGAGTTTCTCTTTCCCATATAAAGAAGAAAAAAATCCCAATTGTATTTGTTCTTAGTTCTGTCCTCAAGGAGTATATCATCTTCTGAAAGAAGAGAGAAGTTATAGATATATATACTTACAGGAGAGGCACAGATAGGGACTAGGGGAGTTCCAAGAGGGGAGAGGCAATTTTATTTATTTATTTATTTATTTAAGCCATGCTGAGAGGCATGTGGGGTCTTAGTTCCCTGACCAAGGATCAAACCCGCGCCCCATGCACTGCAAGCACAGAGTCGTAACCACTGGACCACCAGGGAAGTTCCCAGAGGAGAGGTGATTTATAGCTGAGGCATCAGGGGAGATTTCATGAGGAGAGGTATTTGATTTGTTATATTATTATTTGGGAAAGTCAAGCCTTGCTGCAGCAGGAAACCCGGTGCTAGAAGAGGATGTTTGGACGGCCATTGGGGAAGTGAAGCTCAGTCAATTCTCCAGGACTAGAGGGTTGAGGGAAGCATTCTCATTTGGCCTCTGGAGATGTTCTTGGGAATTGCTAATCTAATAAACCATCATCTACTCATAGTCTGTCCCCACCCGCCCCTTCACCTCCTGGGTGCTAGCAGGTCAGGTCACTGAGCTAAAGGTCAATACCCTGGATGGCCTCTCCTGCCATCTGCTCCAGACCTGAGCAGATGCATTAAAGCTTTGAGTTTCTATAAAATTTGCAGATGGTGGCAGAGGTCAGCTCAGTAGCAAGTTTCTTTCAAACTAGGATTCTCTTTTTTTCTCCTTCCCTAGGTATTTACCACTCTCCTCTATTTCAGATAGGCAGCAAAGTGGGACTTAGTTTTTGTTTGCAAAATGCTACTGCTTTATCTATGCCTTCTATATTTTGAAGCTGTGCTGGTGCTGAGGTGCAGTTGTTTTGTTGTGCATCTTAGGCAGCCTTTAGGAATTTGGAAAAGGGGGACACTTTAAAGACTTGTGGTTGGATTAATTCACTTTTGGAGTGTGGGGGAACCACACTCAACCTATGGTACCCTCAACCTGGGGTATTCAAGATACCCCAAACTCCCATGCTGGAGAAAGAGCCCTGCTTATGATTAGTATTATTTCAGGGAACACAATGGCAGACAGATGACAGGGAAAAACTGGGCAGGGGGCAGAATGTCACTCTTTGTGTGGGACTTAGGATAATGTTTCATTTCCTCGGTCACCACACTAAGGTCCTTGGCACTCAGGTTTGCTGCTCTTCTCTCTCCTGCCTCCAGAGGGCGATCTAGCCACAGCTCTTTCGGCAAAAGCCGCAGAGGGGCAGTGTTATGGCAGGGCCTGGCCACACTATCCTTTCTCACTTTCCCTCCACAGACATGCCCATGTGTTTGGTCCAGAAAGACCCACATAGGTCTGTGAGCCTAAACCACATGTTCCATTCAAACTTCTCCTGGCAAGTCTGAATTGGGTAACACAGGGCTTGCACCACCAATAATCACGTCACTTGTGTGCGAGCTCCTTTGAAAATGTCATGGGGAGGACAAATGATCCGCTGGGTATAATTAGGCATTCCTAGGTCCTTGGTCACCAGATGTCACCATCTATTTAATTCTTTTATTTTTATTTATTTTTAATTAAAACTTTTTTTTTTATATATTGGAGCATAGTTGATTTACAATGTTGTGTTAGTTTCAGGTGTACAGCAAAGTGATTCAGTTATATGTGTATCAATACAAGTATCTTTTCTTTTTCAGATTCTTTTCCCATTTAGGTTATTACAGAACACTTAGTAGAGTTATCTGTGCTCTACAGTAGATCCTTGTCGATTATCAATTTTAACGTCTATTTATTTCTAACGCACTGCTGGTTGTGTCTCTACCTTGCTCAGGATCCCAGGACCCCTTAGCAAAGGCCTTTTGTAATCTGTCCCCAACTGACCTGGCCACTTTCATCTTCTCTGTCATTGCTGCCATTCATGGGCATTCTTGAGGTGCAGGGCAGTACAGGCAAGGAACCTGGGGTGAGAAAGAACAAGCTGGGGCCCTGGCTCTTTAATAGACTGCATCCATGATGGTAGTCGCTGTGCTTCAAGAACAAATAAGGGGAGTGGAAGCTGCTGTCTGTGTCTAAGCACAGGGAACACCGGCTGCTCTGTGACCGAGCCAGGCGGCCCAGGCGCGGCCTGACCATGAATCGTTGCCCACCAACTGGGCTCCACTGGGCTCCTGAGCAGACAGCTATCATTTGGAACCATTCCAGCCTGTTTAGAGGAACCTGGCATTCTACTGGCTGTCGGGCCTGCTTCCCCCACTTCCTGGGCTGGAGAAGCCACCAACTTCCGGGCTGTAAGACGGCAAGTTTCCACCAGAGGCTGCTGCTGCCCTTGTCTCTCGCATTCTGTCCTTTCCTTTCCATTTGGGAGACCTCACTCCACAGTCCACTGCCCTTTTCTGTTACCTCCTGCTTCCAAGGGTCCAGGTGTAGTTCAGTGACCTGCTGCGGGCTTGGGCAAGATTCTTGAGTGCTTGGATTTTGATGTATATTTGGTGGGAAAGGGCCGTGTTCCAGCAGCACCGTGAATGTGAAAGGGAAAAGGACTCACTTCTCCTTTCTTTATTCTCCACTGAGCATCTCCCCACACTCCCTGAAAGGGCTGTGAGGCCAGGATTGGGTCCTGGCTCGTCTTTAAGTCTCTGTTTATCAAGGAGGATGTTGCCCACAGACAAGATGCACTCGTGGCTTGCGCAAATGCCCTGGGAAGGACCAGGAATTCTACTTAGATTTACAATCTGAAGGAGATGGAATATACACACATTGGCCCAGGGAACCTAGCCAACTGCAGCTGAAAACTCCTGTGTCCTCTCCAGGCTTCAGTAAAGCCTGCTTTACTGGCTCGGGGCTGAATTGCTTTCTCCTACTGACCATCCCCCCTGACACCTTCTCCTGCCCTGTCCCCTCTGGCCAGCTCTGAGAGCCTCTGGCACAGCTGTATTTCTTTCTAGTTTGTCCAGGCTTGAGCATTGTTCCCCCCAACCCTGCCCACAGAGAGGGTAATTTACTGAATCCAGTGCTTAGATTACTGTAATTCTACCCAATCTGCTGTCTCCCGTGTTGTGTCACCCACCTCCAGCCCCAGACCATCCAAATTCAAGACATAAATCACCCGCTGCCAGCGTGCCACTTCCCTAGACAAGAACCCGTGATGGCTCTCTATTGCTTTTTGAATCCAAACTACTGCCTGGCATTCAAGATGCTTCACATTCCTCTCCTGCTTTCATATTCAGCCAACTGTGTCTCTATTCTCTGCTTTGCCAACACAGTTGTCTCTATACTTCCCCTGAAACTCCCACCAGTGAAAAATATCCCAGAGCCAAAAAAATAAAAAGCAAAAAAAACTTTAAAGACATACCAGGCTCATTTGTATGTCCTGGCCTAGATTCGCCTCTCATGTTTGTTTCTCAATCCCAATGCTACCCATATTTGGAGTCAAGTTTCAAATCCCACCTTTTAGACAATCTGAATCCACACTGACATCTTTTTTTTTTTTTTTTTTTTGATAGTCCAGAGCATTTTTGTCTGCAGCAGACGTGTTGGCATGTAATTATGTGCAAGATGCTGATGTTGAGTTGTTTCATACTCATTTACCCAATTGTTCAGTAATCGTTCACTGAATGCTTACTATTATGTTCCAGGCATTGGGCTGATTCATTCATCTGCGACTCGTCCCTGATTTTTTTTCTCTCACCTCCATGACCAATCAGTCAAGTGGGCTGAAGGATGCTTCCAAAATGTGTGCTATGCTTGGCCATGTGTCCATACCTCCACTTCTCCTGTCTGCACTGCTGAAAATAGCCTTCCAACTGGTCCCCCACGTCTGTTCTTGCCCCAGTGCTGTCCATTCTCCACAAAATAGATTGTAGTTTAAAAAATTTTTATTTTATATTGGAGTAGAGCTGATTTACAATGTGTTAGTTTCAGGTGTACAGCAAAGTGATTCAGTTATACATGTACACGTATCTATTCTTTTTCAGATTCTTTTCCCATAAGATCATTACAGAGTATTGAGTAGAGTTCCTTGTGCTATACAGCAGGCCCTTGTTGATTATCTATTTTTTCTTTTTAACATCTTTATTGGAGTATAATTGCTTTACAATGGTGTGTTAGTTTCTGCTTTATAACAAAGTGAATTCAGCTATACTTATATCCCCATATTTCTTCCCTCTTGCATTTCCCTCCCCCCGACCCTCTCTATTCCACCCCTCTAGGTGGTCACAAAGCACCGAGCTGATCTCCCTGTGCTATGTGGCTGCTTCCCACTAGCTATCTATTTTACGTTTGGTAGTGTATATATGTCCATACCACTCTCTCACTTCATCCCAGCTTACCCTTCCCCCTCCCCGTGTCCTCAAGTTCATTCTCTAGTAGGTCTGCGTCTTTATTCCTGTCCTGCTCCTATATATAGTAGTGTGTATATATTAATCCCAACCTCCTAGAGTGTGTTTTAAAGGAGAACATCAGATCGAATTGGTTAATCACGTTGGTTAAAATCCCTCCATGGTTAAAAACCTCCAGGGGTGTTCTACTGCACTTAGAATCAAATAGAAATAGAAAATAAAATAGAACACCCCACCCTGGCCTATAAGGTTGTGTGCCATTTGGTCCCTGCCCACTTCTCCAGCCACATCTCCTGCTTCTGTCCCCATCAGTCACTGGCCTCAGCCTCCCTGGTCACCTTTCCATTCCTAGGGCGGCATGCCAATACATTCCTGCCCCTGAGCCTTACTCTTGCTGTTTCTGCCTGGGATGCTCTTTCCAGATGTTCAGGCCACTAACTGTGTCATCCTTTGGGGTTTAGCTCAAGTATCACCGACTTAGAGAAGCCTCCCATCACTGTATTATTAAATGTTGCCTCCTGACCTCCCGGTTAGTCTCTTTCCCAAGATTTTGTTTTATTTTCTTTATAGCACTTGTCTTATTCATTGGTTTATTTATCGCTCCCCACCCTCACCCCCTCTAGAATGTGAATTCCAGGAAAGCTGGGGACTTGTTAGTCTTGTTTTCTGTGGCATTGCCAGCACATAGAACTGCGCCCAGCACCTGGGAGAGACTCAGTATTTGTTTAAGTAAAGGAATGAATGAGTGATTAAATGACTGTGTGAATACATGCATCCAAGGTGAATAAACATGATCTCTGCCTTCAGATAGTTCACAGAATGCTTGTAAAGGAGAGAGACTAATAAACATTTCCAATCCAAGGAAACAAAAGCTATAATAGAGATGTATAAAACCACTATTTGAACACAGATGAGGGAATAACTAAATCTACCTCAAATGAATGAATCTTATCTCTTTGCTTATATTATGGTTCCATAAGGACAAACTATCTTAAACTTCTATTATACTCCTCACTGCAGTGGTTTCTAAATGTCAGTCTCTGGACCAACTGCAACAGAATCACCCGGGGAGCTTAAAAAACATCACAGATGTCTAATTCTGATTCTGCAGGTCTGAGTGAAAGAAACCCTACGATCTTTGTATAAAAGGTCCCTGGGGGTTTCCGAAGCACACAGGCCTGGGGACCACAGTGCCACATTGCCCAACATAGGGCTGAGTGCATTGTGAGGGCCCAGTGTTTCTGCCTTAATCGAAATAAATCCATTTCTGTCTGGCTCATTCTTTTTCTGATGAGCCCCAGCTGAGCCTGGGGTAAATCACCAACATGTCTGAGGTTCCTGGGACCAGGGGGGTGATGTGAGAAGATACAGGCGATCATTCCTTTTTCCTTGCCTGATGGCTCAGTGTTACTCATCTCTCTTCACAGCGATGGTTATTAACAGCCTTATGGGTTTTTTATTTTTTTAATGAACAGCACACAGGTGTTCTCCTATTAGTTCCTCCCCTTGTGAGTATTGCATGGCGGCAGAGATCCACAGCCTGGAGATATGGCCCCCCAGGGTTGGAAGTCTCCTCTTTCTGTAGGCAGTGGGCCTGGGGATGAAGGGCAGGAGGGAGTCTGCATGTTTGTGCTGATGTCAGAGAAAGGTTTGTAACTCACGTACACAGTGCTATATATAAAATAGATAATTAATAAGGACCTACTGTATAGCACAGGGAACTCTACTCAATACTCTGTAATGGCCTATATGGGAAAAGAATCTTAAAGAAGAGTGGATATATGTATATGTATAACTGATTCGCTTTGCCACACACCTGAACCTAACACAGCATTGTAAATCAACTATACTCATAAAAATTAAAAAAAAAAGAAAAATAAAGAAAATTCTTACCTTAAAAAAAGTTTGTAACTCAGGCCACAAAGAAGGATCCATGGGCTTCCACCGTCTCTGGTGTTTATTCACTCGGGGCCTGTGCTCAGCAGGTTGGTGGCCTGGAGGCCAAGGTAGGAGGTGACCTTCCTCCAGCATTGGGAAACCTTTGGGGATCTTTCACCTGTCTTCGTGTCTTGACCTGTCATTGGGAGGACCCTAGCAGAGAATGGCTGGGTAGCCAGGGCTTACCAGCAGATTTCTTGAATGCTGGTGATTCCAGAATTTTTATGTAGGAGGAGCTTAGAGGTGGCAATATTTTGAAGTGGGAGCTAGAGGTCTTCTCTGGAAATTGTTTTATAGCAGGCATATTGTTTGTACTTGGATTGTGTGTTGGCTAGGGGTAGTGTAGGGGTCAGACAAAGATTATAGAGGAAGAACACCAGAGAT
This sequence comes from Balaenoptera borealis, assembly GCF_965194805.1. Lineage (NCBI taxonomy): Eukaryota > Metazoa > Chordata > Mammalia > Artiodactyla > Balaenopteridae > Balaenoptera > Balaenoptera borealis. The sequence goes on along the minus strand of NC_138865.1, from coordinate 17,818,303 downwards.
CCCCCCATCACCCTATGCCACCTACCTATGCCTCTCATCAATATCACCTCTACTCTCATGGCTTAATCTTGGAAACAAAGTTTCTCCAAATCTCATCATCCTCCTCCACCCTTTCTTCACTCTCTTACAGCAGCTAAGATCATCGCAAAACAGTACATTCTCAGCTAGGCTTGCTTTTAAGTATTCTGGCTACAAATGGACAGACTCAGTGTGCATAATAGTTTCCATCAATACTTGGAACAGGGCTGGGAATGAGGAGGGAAGGGAAAGGGCTCCAGAACAGGCAGTATCACCCCAGTGACCATGCACTAAGGCGCACGTCTTTAGGAGAGGGAATGAGTCTTGCACACAGACAGACACTCTTTCCTCTTCTCCTATAGCAGGCTTCATAGAGAGTTGATGTTTGACGTTCCAGCCCATGATACAGTAGAAACAGCAAATTTAGAAGGGAGCAGAATTTGCTAGGAGCAGGTACAATGACAGTGGGAAAAAGAAAGAGAGAGACAGACAGACAGACAGATGGACTGACTCTCATGGAAGACACACTGACTGCCAGGGCCCACATTGCCAAGTGGAGGGTATGGGGGTCTAGGAACCAGAACACCCAAGTTATCACTCTTTTTCTACTACTAGCTCCCTGGGTGGCCTTGGACAAGTCCATCAAGCCTTTCTAGGACTCGATTTTCTCATCTGTAAAATGGCAATAATAACAACCCCAAACACCCCTGGGCGCCTATCCAATGAGGGAACAGGTGCTCTTTTCCCATTTTTACTTACCGGTTCTTTTGTTTGCTTGCTTGATAACAAAAATAACAAACTTGTTTGTTGTAAAAACAACTTGTGAAAAAGAAAAAAGAAATAGAAAAATTCAGAAGTACATAGAGTCAAAACAGAAAGTACTCTTTACCTCTTCATGCATCCCCTTCCCCCCAGATCTTATTCCTCACTGTTCCTAGAGTGGAATATATCCCTTTAGACTAATAGCACTTTGTAAAACCTAAACAGAGTACAAGTATAAGCAATGAAACCAAGGGGACAGAGCCATTGTATCTTGACAGCTCCAAGGGCCTCTCTGTACAGAAATTCAGAAAAAGGGCTTCTTTTCTGAATGTAAAACAAACAAGAAACTGAGGGAAAATGTTAAATGATGTGCAGCGTATTCTGTTTAATAAGGCAGGCACACATATAGTGCTTTTTATAAAGACTTCCATAAACATTGTAAACATATATAGAAGTTCTTGTGCTGAACGACGACCTTTTGTCCTTCAGACAATTCACTTTGGTAGAAAAGCTCCTTCTCCATCTACGCTATCCTTGTGCTTCACACTTACCAGTAAGTTTACAATAGGTATCACTAGGCTGAGAAGTTAATCCCTCGCAGGCATGCAGAGTAGATACCAAAGGCAACTGATGAAATAGTTCTCATCAGTTTCCTTTATCAGTTGGTACACATTTGTCTTGATTTTTGATTTGTGTTCGTTTCTGTTTCTTTTTTTTTTTTAAATTAATTAATTAATTAATTAATTTTGGCTGTGTTGGGTCTTCGTTGCTGCGCGCGGTTTTCTCTAGTTGCTGCAAGCGGGGTCTACTCTTCCTTGCCATGCGCGGGCTTCTCATTGCGGTGGCTTCTCTTGTGCAGAGCACGGGCTCTAGGCACTCAGGCTTCAGTAGCTGTGGCACACAAGTGCTCTGTAGCTGTGGCTTGCGAGCTCTAGAGCAGAGGCTCAGTAGTTGTGGCGCATGGGCTTAGTTGCTCCGCGGCATGTGGGATCTTCCTGGACCAGGTATCAAACCCGCGTCCTCTGTGTTGGCAGGCGGATTCCCAACCACTGTGCCACCAGGGAAGTCCTTGTTTCTGTTTCTTTACGTTGATAACCACCCCCCCAAATTTTCATTAACTTGAGCATAGGCTAAATTAGCTAAACAGATTCACCCCCTCATCATTTTTGGCTCTGCCTTTTCTGGTTGGACTTTGTCTTTTCAGCCCACTGTATCTAGCTTTGGTCATTCTTTTTTTTTTTTGGCCGCGCCCTGTGGCATGTGGGATCTTAGTTCCCTGACCGAACAGGGATCAAACCCATGCCCCCTGCATAGGAAGTGCGGATTCTTAACCACTAGACCGCCAGGGAAGTCCCTAGCTTTGGTCATTCTTGAAGCCAGGAATGTCCTCTTGTCTCCATGTGGGTGGCTCAGCAGGGAATACCTTCCTCGTTTTAGGAAAGTCAAGGTCACATCGTGGAAATTCTCCCAGATTCAGAATCGGAGTCCAAGACCCGAGACCTGTGATATCGTCTTCATTTCACTCCTTTGGGTCTCAGATTTGTCCTCTGTAGAACTATCTTTCCAGCTCAGAAGATTTAGGGTTCTGGGCTCCTGTACTTAGACATGGTTTGCCTGCTAAGCTTTGCCTACAGTGGGACTCGAAGTTTCCGTCTCACCCCTTGGCTGGGCTCTTTGTCCTTCTGGAGACTCAGATGCAACCCATAAGTGTGAGCTCCCAAGGAAAGGGGCCAATTACTCCCCAGGGTTTATGTATCCAGCCCTGCCCGCAGTCTCAGAATGGAAAATTACAGAAGAGTCGGTACCCGGGGGACCCAAGGGTGTAAAGCTTTGACCATTTCTCTTCAAGAAGACAGGTTTAAATTAGTCTCAATTTGGGGCTCAAGAAACCACAAAATTATAGAACTTGAGCTAACAAGGCTTTTAGAGACCTTTTAAAATTTTAGTTTTCTTTTTAATTATAAAAATAATGAGCCGGTAAAAATAAATTTTGATAGTACTTAATGGTGTAAAATAAAAAGTAAAATGGCCTTTATTCCCACTCTCAGTGACACTTTGCAAGAAATTCTCTGTGAAGAGTTTCTTATATACGTGCTAGAAATGTGCTGTGCATTATCACGCATCAATATACATCCTTGTATCAGCTCACCTCCACTCGCACTTAGGCACACAGACACACATGGGGCCGTTTTATCAACACAAACTTTGCACCTTGCTTTCTGTGTTTAATGAAATATGTTGGAGCTTTTCCATGCCAACAACACATGGACGTTCCTTGCTCTTTATAAGGCTGCCTAGCATTTTCTGAGGGAGAGGACATTGGCTGCAACAAGCAGCAGACAGCTGGGTTATTTCTACTTGTTGCCGTTGTGAACCGTGCCTCTCAGAGAGCCTTTCATTCAATGTCTTCTAAAGTTTGATCCTTGGAACACAAGTTTAGAAAAGCTCAGTGACAAAAACAAACAAAAACAACCAACCAGCCAACCACCAGTTTAGACCTGAAACAAACATGGGAAGCATTTTATTTTATTTATTTATTTATTTATTTTGGTCATGCCACGTGGCTCGTGGGATCTTAGTCCCCCGACCAGGGATTGAACCCAGGCCGTGGCAATGAAAGCGCTGAGTTCTAACCACTGGACAGCCAGGGATTTCCCAGCATTGCATTTTAGATGTCTCCTTCCCACGTCCTATGAAAAGCTCGAGGAATTCATTCAGGAAGGAAACCTGAAAAATACAGTTTCACTCTTTGTTTGCCAACTTGTTTTTGATCAATTTCACTCTGAAAACATTCTCCCCTAAATCATCTATTTACATCTGAATGTAAGTCGATGTTAATTAATGTTCTGTATGAATATGCAGTAGTGCTCTAGGAAGACATCTGGGAAAGGCTGTCCTTCACTTCACAGGTGAGGGGCCCGAGGATCAGAGAGAGGGGAGTCCCGGGTCCAAGGTTATTGATTAGCAACAGAAGCAGAACTAGAAGCCAAGGCCTGTACTTTTTCTACCATGCTGCTTTCAGAAGCCCCTTCTCAGGCTGTGAAACTTTTGCAACAGCGTTCAAAGAGTTTGGCAAGAAAGCTGAGCGTCATAAAATAAGCCTGGGCATCATCTGGGTTAAAAAAATGAGTTTGAAGTAAGCAATTACTTTAATAAGAAGAGTTTGGTAAATTCATTGGCTGGTAACTAGATTCACACTCACTGTGCTTTGTGTCATTTTTATAAAGCTGCAGCGTCATGCCGGGAGTTGCCTGATGAGCTCAAGTCTCATCCCAACACTATAGCCCTGAGAGAGATGAGGTGGGCATGGCACTGGGGGCTGGGGAAGGTTGTGTTGGGGAGGGAACCATCTGACTTGCTCTTTCAAAGGCTTCCAAAAAGTTGAGATCAGGGAGGTATATGAGGCCTGTGATGGTTAATTTTACGTGTCAACTTGATTAGATCACAGGGTGCCTGGATATTTGACCAATCATTATTTCTGGGTGTGTGTGTGTGAGTTTGGGGGTGATGTTAGCATTTGAATCAGGGCACTCAATAAAGTAGACTGACCTCCCCAATGTGGGTGAGCAGAGACCAATCTGTTGAGGGCCTGAGTAGAGCAAAGTGCAGAGGAAGGAATAATTCCACCCTTCCTGCCTGATTGCTTGAGCTGCAACATTGATCTTTTTTTTTTTTTTCCACATATTCTTTTTTTAATTGAAGTATAGTTGATGTATAATATTATATAAGTTACAGGTGTGTAGTGTAGTGATTCACAATTTTTACAGGTTACACTCCATTTATAGTGATTATAAAATATTGGCTATATTAATCCCAACCTCCTAATTTATCCCTTCTCCCATATACACACTACTGTATATAAAATAGATAACCAGTAAGGACCTACTGTATAGCACAGGGAACTATACTCAGTAATCTATAAGGGAAGATAATGTGAAGAATAATATATATATGGATATATTTATGTATGTATAATTGAATTGCTGTGCTGTATACTTGAAACTAACATGATATCGTAAATCAACTATATTTCAATTAAAAAAAAATGATTAAGCATGGCCTTAAAAATATATTAAGTAAGGACTTTCCTGGTGGTCCAGTGGCTAAGACTCTGCGCTCCCAAAGCAGGGGGCCTGGGTTTGATCCCTGGTCAGGGAACTAGATCCCACATGCCACAACTAAGAGTTTGCATGCCGCAACTAAAGATTCCACATGCTGCAACTAAGACCTGGCGCAGCCAAATAAATAAATAATAAATATTAAAAAGTATATATTAACTATATTCCCTGTGTTGTACAATATATCCTTGTAGCTTATTTTATATATAATAATTGGTACCTCTTAATCCCCTACCCCTATATTGCCCCTCCCTGCTTCCCTCTCCCCACTGGTAACCACTAGTTTGTTCTCTATATCTGTGAGTCTGCTTCTTTTTTGTTATATTCACTAGTTTGTTATATTTTTTAGATTCCACAAACAAGTGATATCATACAGTATTTGCCTGTCTCTGTCTGACTTATTTCATGTAGCATAATACATTCCAGGTCCAACCATGTTGCTGCAAATGGCAAAATTTCATTCTTTTTTATGGCTGAGTAATAGTCCATTGCAACATTGATTTTTTTTTTAATTAATTAATTTTATTTTTGGCTGTGTTGGGTCTTCGGTGCTGCACGCGGGCTTTCTCTAGTTGAGGTGAGTGGGGCCTACTCTTCGTTGCGGTGCGCGGGCTTCTCATTACAGTGGCTTCTCTTGTTGCGGAGCATGGGCTCTAGGCGTGCAGGCTTCAGTAGTTATGGCACGCGGGCTCAGTAGCTGTGGCACATGGGCTTAGTTGCTCCACGGCATGTGGGATCTTCCTGGACCGGGGATCGAACCTGTGTCCCCTGCATTGGCAGGCGGATTCCTAACCACTGAGCTACCAGGGAAGCCCCTGCAACATTGATCTTATGCTGCCTTCGGCACTCCTGGTTCTCAGGCCTCCAGCCTCTGATTGAATTACACCACTGGCTTTTCTGGGTCTTCAGCTTGCAGATGGCAATCTCAGATTCCATAATTATGTGAGCCAATTTTATAATAAATCTCTCTCTATATATATTCTGTTTCTCTGGAGAACCCTAATATAGGGCCTGAGGTTAACAATATTGAAGCCAACAAGTCCTCAGCTTGTTCTGGTGGCATCTGGGAAGCTTAAGAAGCTTTTCAGGACAAACTGTTAACCCCACTCAAGGAGACTGCTCTTCCGTGCAGACTTGATTGAGGGCACCTCACGTAGAGTTGAGGAAGGCATGAAGGAATGAAGAAGCTGCTCTGGGCCAGGAACTCTCCTAAGAGCATTCATGGACACTGTCTCATCTAAGCATCACCATCTTCAAAGGAGTTCGTTCTTATTCTCATTTTACAGAAAAAGAGATTGAGGACACGAGAGAGAAAATGACTTCCTAAATGTCACACCGAACTGAGCTGATATCTCTAAGGGAGGCTTCTGAGCTACCAGCAAAGCCACTTATAAATCTCTCTTGTATTAAACCTTGACTTTGGATTGTCTGTGTGTCTCCCAGGGCTCCTGAGAGTCTGAATGAATCTGACCTTCCTGGACCCCCAGCTGCAGAGAGGCCACTGTCCATGTGCTGTTGGGTGAAGACTAAGCCTGACCTTTAGTTCAGTCCTGTCCCAACCCTTCCTAGCTGTGTGATGGTGGACAGCTTATTCAACCATTCTGTGCTGGGGTTTCCTCAGCTGTATGACAGAAATAATAAAACCTACCTCCTCACATTGTTGGAATTATTTTTTTTAGATTTAATTAATTAATTAATTAATTTATTGGCTGCTTTGGGTCTTCTGTTGCTGCGCATGGACTTTCTCTAGTTGCCGCGAGCAGGGCTACTCTTCGTTGCGGTGCGCGGGCTTCTAATTGCAGTGGCTTCTCTTGTTGCGGAGCACAGGCTGTAGGCGCACAGGCTTCAGTAGTTGTGGCACACGGGCTTCAGTAGCTGTGGCACATGGGCTTCGTTGCTCTGTGGCATGTGGGATCTTCCCAGACCAGGGCTCGAACCTGTGTCCCTTGCATTGGCAGGCGGATTCTTAACCACTGTGCCACCAGGGAAGACCCACATTGTTGGAATTTAATACAACAAGGTCGGTGGGCATGTTTTTAGCCCAGTCCTGGAATGTGGTTTCGATCCATTCCCTTTACCATGCTGGGCCCCACTGGTTGTCCCCATTTCTGATCTCCTCCACAGTCTTACTTAAATATTGTACCACTCTTCCGGTACATCAAAAGCTGCTGTGGGTCCTGGATGTCTTTTGCTGTCCATGTTGGGTGGACCTGACCAGACAGTGAGTATTTACTACATAAAGGGCCCCATGTGTAGTGGGTACTCATAAACATTTGATGGATGATTTGATAATTGATCTCCTCTCTCACTAGTGCTTGCCCCCCCTTTTTTTTTTCCCCTCAAACTGCCTGTCTATGTCCTGGCCCTGGAAGCCCCACTGGTATCCAGGGACAATGAGGTGACCCCCAAATTACCCACCTGCTTCTACTCTTGTGGCTAAGACAACAGCTCTTCCCCGGATCAGCTATGATGTTTTACCCTTGGGGTCTCAGGTTCTTTCTTCGTCCTGTTTTCCATGGGTTGGCACCTACTGAGGTCACCTGGCACTCCCTCCCAGGAATGATGGCACTCACTGCCCTAGTAATTTCTCCCATCTTTTTCCTGTATTGATAGCTGTGCGATGCTGGGTTGCCATGACAACTGATTGATTAGCATCCAGTTCCCAGACTGGGAAACATGCAGCCATAAAGAATTTCAAATGATGCCTGATTGTCTGCTGCCAATAGCCTGATTGCTGCCATTTTCTGGCAGGTAGCTCAGCCCTAACAGGAAACCCTGTGCTGTGCAATTATTGCGACGTGATTGATGCATCACTATAGTTACAATCGGCAGTGTTCCCAACTCAGGAGATTTTTTTTTTTAAAGAAAAAAACCTCCCCCTTTCAGATGGAAATGCTTATAAATGAGGAAGAAGTATGGAGTGGGGGCGGGAAGTAGCTCTGGCAAAGGAGGTGAGTATAAACTAAGCAAGAGCCCAGTTGGAGTTTCAGAGGTAACGAAGGGAGGGGGGAGGAGTGGTAGCCTATGGTTGGGAGAAGGAAAAAGGGGTGACTGCTGCTTCAGTTCCCCCACCCCCTCCAGCTCCTGGGCCTTGCAGCACGCTAAGGAGTGGTTCAGAAATCACTTTCAAACTAGAGGCCTGAAAAGAGGAGGGATGCAGGATGGAGGACAAAATATACACAGGCCACAGGTGGTGTGCTGCTCAGGCCAATTACTGAAGCTGCTCTCTTGGGTTTAAGTCATTTGTGGTGGCCAAAGAGCAAGCCCCTGGGCCTGGAAGTAGTCAGGGAAAGGGGCCATAGTGCCAGGTGGAAGCGAGTTTGGGAGTGAGCCAGTGTGAGGGATGCAGCCTGCAAGGAGGCTGGTGCTCCAAGGTTTTGGGGCAAAAGAGACCTTTTCATCTGACCCAGGGACAAAGTGCCTCTCTTGTTCCTCAATTGGATGTTGAGTACTTCTCAGGCTGGTAGAGAGGGAGAAAGAGAATAAAAATATTTGTGATTCTTAGGGCTAGATGTCAGTCTTTTGTCTTGTCAAAGCTGGCTGTTATTGGGAAGGTTGCAAACCCCAAGTATCTTCCAAGTCATGTCCACAGTTCAAAGATACCTAGTCATGGTGCTCTTGATAATTCTTCCCCTTGGGTTAAGGATGCCTTTCTTTCTGCAGTCTTCTTTTAAACAGCAAATACTCCTAGAAATAGTATTATTTAGCCACTTAACGTAAATGTGAATGTGTTTTTTAAACCACTTTATTGAGGCATGATTGACATACAAAAACTCTACATGTTTAATGTATACAACTTGATGAGTTTTGAGATAAGTATACATCCATGAAACCATTATCACAATATGCCATAAACATATTGATCACCTCTAAAGTTTCCTTCTTCCCTCCTTATTTATCATTATTGTCAGTAGTGATGAAAACATATACCTGGAACAAAGTGAGTATGCCTCCTCTTGCCACTTTTGTTTTACACAATACCAGAAGTCCTAGCCAAAGAAATTAGACAAGAAAAAGAAATAAATGGCAACCAAATCAGAAAAAAAAGAAGTAAAATGATCTGTTTGCAGATCTTATATGCAGGAAGCCTAAACACACCACAAAAAAAGCCTGTTAGAATGAATAAAAAAATTCAGTCAAGTTGCAGGATACAAAATCAACATAGAACAATCAGTTGTATTTCTATATACCAACAACAAACTATTCGAAAAGAAAATTAAGAAAACAATCCTATTTATAATAGCAACAAAAAGGATAAAATATCTAGGAATAAATTTAATCAAGAAGGTAAAAAACTTTTACACTGAAAATTATGAAACACTGGTAAATGTGTTTTATATTCACTTTACAATTACTTGAATTCTTTCTATCATAATATTTAGTTTTTTAAAATTTTATTTTATTTATTTTTTTATAGAGCAGGTTATTATTAGTCATCCATTTCATACACATCAGTGTATACATGTCAAACCCAATCTCCCGATTCATCACACCACCACCCCCACTCCCTGCCGCTTTCCCCCTTGGTGTCCATACATTTGTTCCGTACATCTGTGTCTCAATTTCTGCCCTGCAAACCGGTTCATCTGTACCATTTTCCTAGGTTCCACATATATGCGTTAATATACGATATTTGTTTTTCTCTTTCTGACTTACTTCACTCTGTATGACAATCTCTAGATCCATCCATGTCTCAACAAATGACCCAATTTAGTTCCTTTTTATGGCTGAGTAATATTCCATTGTATATATGTACCACATCTTCTTTATCCATTCGTCTGTTGATGGGCATTTAGGTTGCTTCCATGACCTGGCTATTGTAAATAGTGCTGCAATGAACATTGGGGTGCATGTGTCTTTTTGAATTATGGTTTTCTCTGGGTATATGCCCAGTAGTGGGATTGCTGGATCATATGGTAATTTTATTTTTAGTTTTTTAAGGAACCTCTATACTGTTCTCCATAGTGGCTGTATCAATTTACATTCCCACCAACAGTGCAAGAGGGTTCCTTTTCCTCCACACCCTCTCCAGCATTTGTTGTTTGTAGATTTTCTGATGATGCCCATTCTAACTGGTGTGAGGTGGTACCTCATTGTAGTTTTGATTTGCATTTCTCTAATAATTAGTGATGTCAAGCAGCTTTTCATGTGCTTCTTGGCCATCTGCATGTCTTCTTTGGAGAAATGTCTATTTAGGTCTTCTGCCCATTTTTGGATTGGGTTGTTTGTTTTTTTAATACTGAGCTGCCTGAGCTGTTTATATATTTTGGAGATTAATCCTTTGACCATTGATTCGTTTGCAAAAATTTTCTCCCATTCTGAAGGTTCTCTTTTCGTCTTGTTTATGGTTTCCTTTGCTGTGCAAAAGCTTTGAAGTTTCATTATGTCCCATTTGTTTATTTTGGTTTTTATTTCCATTACTCTAGGGGCTGGGTCAAAAAGGATCTTGCTGTGATTTATGTCAAAGAGTGTTCTTCCTATGTTTTCCTCTAAGAGTTTTATAGTGTCTGGTCTTACATTTAGGTCTCTAATCCATTTAGAGTTTATTTTTGTGTATGGTGTTAGGGAGTGTTCTAATTTCATTCTTTTACATGTAGCTGTCCAGTTTTCCCAGCACCACTTATGGAAGAGACTGTCTTTTCTCCATTGTATAGCCTTGCCTCCTTTGTCATAAATTAGTTGACCATAGGTGCATGGATTTATCTCTGGGCTTTCTATATTGTTCCATTGATCTATGTTTCTGTTTTTGTGCCAGTACCATATTGTCTTGATTACTGTAGCTTTGTAGTATAATCTGAAGTCAGGGAGTCTGATTCTTCCAGCTCCATTTTTTTCCCTCAAAACTGCTTTGGCTATTCAGGGTCTTTTTTTGTCTCCATACAAATTTTAAGATTTTTTGTTCTAGTTCTGTAAAAAATGCCATTGGTAATTTGATAGGTATTGCAGTGAATCTGTAGATTGCTTTGGGTAGTATAGTCATTTTCACAATATTGATTCTACCAATCCAAGAACATGGTATATCTCTCCATCTGCTGGTATCATGTTTAATTTCTTTCATCAGTGGCTTATAGTTTTCTGCATACAGGTCTTTTGTCTCCTTAGGTAAGTTTATTCCTAGGTATTTTATTCTTTTTGTTGCAATGATAATGGGAGTGTTTCCTTAATTCCTCCTTCAGATTTTTTATCATTAGTGTATAGGAATGCAAGAGATTTCTGTGCATTAATTTTGTACCCTGCAACTTACCAAATTCATTGTTTAGGTCTAGTAGTTTTCTGGTGGCATATTTAGGATTCTCTAAATATAGTATCATGTCATCTGCAAACAGTGACAATTTTACTTCTTCTTTTCCAGTTTGTATTCCTTTTATTTCTTTTTCTTCTCTGATTGCCGTGGCTAGGACTTCCAAAACTATGTTGAATAATAGTGGTGAGAGTGTACATCCTTGTCTTGTTCGTGATCTTAGAGGAAATGTGTTCTGTTTTTCACCATTGAGAATGATGTTTGTTGTGGGTTTGTCATATATGGCCTTTATTATGTTGAGGTAGGTTCCCTCTATGCCCACTTTCTGGAGAGTTTTTATCATAAATCGGTGTTGAATTTTTTCAAAAAGTTTTCTGCATCTACTGAGATGATCATATGTTTTTTCTTCTTCAATTTGTTAATATGGTGTATCACATTGATTGATTTGCGTATATTGAAGAATCCTTGCATCCCTGGGATAAATCCCACTTGATCATGGTGTGTGATCCTTTTAATGTGTTGTTGGATTCTGTTTGCTAGTATTTTGCTGAGGATTTTTGCATCTATATTCATCAGTGATCTTGGTCTGTAATTTTCTTTTTTTGTCTTACCTTTCTCTGGTTTTGGTATCAGGGTGATGGTGGCCTCATAGATTGAGTTTGGGAGTGTTCCTTCCTCTGCAATTTTTTGGAAGAGTTTGAGAAGGATGGGTGTTAGCTCTTCTCTAAATGTTTGATAGAAGTCACCTGTGAAGCCATCTGGTCCTGGACTTTTGTTTGTTGGAATATTTTTAATCACAGTTTCAATTTCATTACTTGAGATTGGTCTGTTCATATTTTCTGTTTCTTCCTGGTTAAGTCTTGGAAGGTTATAACTTTCTAAGAATTTGTCCATTTCTTCCAGGTTGTCCATTTTGTTGGCATAGAGTTGCTTGTAGCAGTCTCTTATGATGCTTTGTATTTCTGTGGTGTCTGTTGTAACTTCTCCTTTTTCATTTCTAATTTTATTGATTTGAGTCCTCTCCCTCTTTTTCTTGATGAGTCTGGCTAATGGTTTATCAATTTTGTTTATCTTCTCAAAGAAGCAGCTTTTAGTTTTATTGATCTTTGCTATTGTTTTCTTTGTTTCAATTTTTTTAAATTAATTAATTAATTAATTTATGGCTGTGTTGTGTCTTGGTTTCTGTGCAAGGGCTCTTTCTAGTTGTGGCAAGTGGGGGCCACTCTTCATTGTGGTGCACGGGCCTCTCACTATCGTGGCCTCTCTTGCTGTGGAGCACAGGCTCCAGACGCACAGGCTCAGTAATTGTGGCTCACGGGCCCAGCCGCTCCACGGCATGTGGGATCCTCCCAGACCAGGGCTCGAACCCATGTCCCCCTCATCGGCAGGCGGACTCTCAACCACTGCGCCACCAGGGAAGCCCTCTTTGTTTCTATTTTATTTATTTCTGCTCTGATCTTTCTGATTTCTTTCCTTCTACTAACTTTGGGTTTTCTTTGTTCTTCTTTCTCTAGTTCCTTTAGGTGTAACGTTAGATTGTTTGAGATTTTTCTTGTTTCTTGAGGTAGGCTTTTATACCTATAAACTTCCCTCTTAGAACTGCTTTTGCTGCATCCCATAGGTTTTGGATCCTCGTGTTTTCATTGTCATTTGTCTCTAGGTATTTTTTGATTTCCTCTGTGATTTCGTCAGTGATCTCTTGGTTATTTAGTAACGTATTGTTTAGCCTCCATGTGTTTGTGTTCTTTCCTTTTTTCCCCTGTAATTCGTTTCTAATCTCATAGCATTGTGGTCAGAAAAGATGCTTGATATGATTTCAATTTTCTTAAATTTACTGAGGCTGGATTTGTGACCTAAGTTGTGATCTATCCTGGAGAATGTTCCGTGCGCACTTGAGAAAAAAATGTAATTTGCTGTTTTTGGATGGAATGTCCTATAAATATCAATTAAATCTATCTGGTCTATTGTGTCATTTAAAGCTTGCGTTTCCTTATTTATTTTCATTTTGGATGATCTGTCCATTGATGTAAGTGAATTGTTAAAGTCCCCCACTATTATTGTGTTACTGTTGATTTCCTCTTTTATAGCTGTTAGCAGTTGCCTTATGTATTGAGGTGGTCCTATGTTGGGGGCATATATATTTATAATTGTTATATCTTCTTCTTGGATTGATCCCTTGATCATTATGTAGTGTCCTTCCTTATCTCCTGTAACATTCTTTATTTTAACGTTTATTTTATCTGATATGAGTATTGCTACTCCAGCTTTCTTTTGATTTCCATTTGCATGGAATATCTTTTTCCATCCCCTCACTTTCAGTCTGTATGTGTCCCTAGGTCTGAAGTGGGTCTCTTGTAGACAGCATATATATGGGTCTTATTTTTGTATCCATTCAGTATGCCTGTGTCTTTTGGTTGGAACATTTAATCCATTCACGTTGAAGGTAATTATTGATATGTATGTTCCTGTGACCATTTTCTTAATTGTTTGGGGTTTGTTTTTGTAGGTCCTTTTCTTCTCTTGTGTTTCCCACTTAGAGAAGTTCCTTTAGCATTTGTTGTAGGGCTGGTTTGGTGGTGCTGAATTCTCTTAGCTTTTGCTTTCTGTGAAGCTTTTGATTTCTCCATTGAATCTGAAGGAGATCCGTGCCAGGTAGAGTAATCTTGGTTGTAGGTTCTTCCCTTTCATCACTTTAAGTATATCATGCCACTCCCTTCTGGCTTGTAGAGTTTCTGCTGAGAAATCAGCTGTTAACCTTATGGGAGTTCCCTTGTATGTTATTTGTCGTTTTTCCCTTGCTGCTTTCCATAATTTTTCTTTGTCTTTAATTTTTGCCAATTTCATTACTATGTGTCTTGGTGTGTTTCTCCTTGGGTTTATCCTGTATGAGACTCTCTGCCCTTCCTGGACTTTGGTGGCTATTTCCTTTCCCATGTTAGGGAAGTTTTCGACTATAATCTCTTCAAATATTTTCTTGGGTCCTTTCTCTCTCTCCTCTTCTTCTGGGACCCCTATAATGTGAATGTTGTTGCGTTTAATGTTGTCCCAGAGGTCTCTTCAGCTGTCTTCATTTCTTTTCATTTTTTTTTCTTTATTCTATTCCACAGCAGTGAATTCCACCATTCTGTCTTCCAGGTCACTTATCCGTTCTTCTGCCTCAGTTATTCTACTATTGATTCCTTCTAGTGTATTTTTCATTTCAGTTATTGTATTGTTCATCTATGTCTGTTTGTTCTTTAATTCTTCTAGGTGTTTGTTAAACATTTCTTGCATCTTCTTGATCTTTGCCTCCATTCTTTTTCCGAGGTCCTGGATCATCTTCACTATCATTATTCTGAATTCTTTTTCTGGAACGTTGCCTATCTCCACTTCATTTAGTTGTTTTTCTGGGATTTTATCTTGTTCCCTTATCTGGTACATAGCCCTCTGCCTTTTCATCTTGTCTATCTTTCTGTGAATGTGGTTTTTGCTCCACAGGCTGCAGGATTGTAGTTCTGCTTGCTTCTGCTGTCTGCCCTCTGATGGATGTGGCCATCTAAGAGGCTTGTACAAGTTTCCTCGAGAACTACCTCTTTCTTTCTCTCTCTTGCTCTTGCTTTCAGTTTCACTCTTTAACTCAAATTAGTTCTTTTGTGTTGAGTTAAAATAAGCTGTTGTCTGATTGAGGATGTTATGGAGCATCAATGATATGGAAAAAGGACTTAATATGGTTCCCAAGCGAGCGCCCAAATAATTGCTGAAATTATTTATACAGGATGATGGCATGGTCTTTCCATCTTGATTGTGGAGGGGTGTTCCTGCTAGTGTTGGAGGGTCTCCTGCAGAGGTGGGGGGTGGTTGTGGCTCACCGTGGGGACAAGGACACTGGCAGCAGAAGTTCTGGGATGTACTCCTTGGCGTGAGCCCTCCAGAGTCTTACTTAAGTTTTTTTACTTTTGCATTAATTTATTTTTACTCTTTTTTTAAAAAAATTATTATTTATTTTTGGCTGAGTTGGGTCTTTGTTGCCGCACGCAGGCTTTCTCTAGTTGCAGCAAGTGGGGGCTACTCTTCGTTGCGGTGCGTGAGCTTCTCATTGAGGTGGCTTCTCTTGTTGCGGAGCACAGGCTCTAGGAGCACGAGCTTCAGTAGTTGCGGCTCAGTAGTTCTGGCACACGGGCTCAGTAGTTCTGGCACACGGGCTTAGTTGTTCTGCAGTGTGTGGGATCTTCCAGAACCAGGGCATGAACCTGTGTCCTCTGCATTAGCAGGCAGATTCTTAACCACTGCGCCACCAGGGAAGCCCCTATTTTTACTCTTTGAGAGAAGGGACAGGGTCATTAATTTTGTCATATAATGGAATCATAATAAATGGTTGTTGCATGAATGAATGAGTGGAAAGATTGTTACAATGATGGGGCAGCCTCAAAATACATGGGAAGTAGGAATTAGGTACAGTAAGATATGAAGGGGGTAGTGGTTGTCAAAATTATATTGGAAACCACTAAAGACCAGCTCTAGTCACATAAAGGGAGTCCTGGATCCAACCTACTGCCAAAGGAAGCCTGGGTTAAGGTATCAGAAATATAGGCAGGCTAATATCTCTGGTGCCTGACATAATTAACTATTACTCTCACGTTCTATAGCAAAGGAGAGGTTCCTGTGGACACGTGCTTATCGCTGTGACTACTGATAAGTGTCACTTGCCTACAGTATGGATCTGCCCATAAGAAAATGATTGACATCTATAGGTTGATCCCAGTAGTCCAGTTACTTTCAAAGGAAGAAAAGGGGATTCAACTGTTTATTTACTACTTCTGTCTTCTTATTAGACTGTGAGTATAACAAGGGCATGAACCTTGTCTTCTCTCTGTTTCTAGTCAGTTCCTAGCATTGAGAAAGCACTTAATTAATATATTATTGTTGAATAAATGCACAATTTAATAAATAAATTATGATTAAGCTCAATCTTTCTCAGCCATGGAATAAGAATTGAGGAGGAATAATTAAAATACATGTGGGACAGTATTTGGACAGATGGGAACTATCTATGGGTTCTAGGGAACCAGGTTCACAAAGTCCTAAGTTCAAGTTCAACTCTACAACTTATCAGCTGGGCAGTGAAAGCTTGGGCAGGTTATTGAACTTCAGTTTTCTGTTTGTAAAATGAGGGATAATAACAGCACTTATTTCATAGAGTATTTAAAAGGATGAACTGACAGGATGCCTGCAGATGCTGTATTATTATTACAGTGTCTAATCCTGGCCTAGAAGTTGAATGTTTTTTACTTAAAATGTATAAAAACAACATAAGTGATCACTTGAAGAGATAGCACACATAATGTTGCTATAATGATCAGTGACCCTACAGTTGTAGGTGGTGGGGAAAATCAGGAAGGCTCTTCTTTTGATTTACCTGAAATATGTCCAGCTAATGTCTTGCTTGTTGTTGAACAGCAGCTATAAAATGTTTGTGCTATGGCACAAATGTAAAAATAAGTCCATTTATATTTAGGAGATAAAATATATCCACATTTGTAGTACCATTTAGGACCATTGAAGACCATCAGGTTTGGTGTCCCCAACTTCAGATAACCTAGACAGATAAAAGCTGGTTTCCATGGGAACAAGTTTTGTTTTCTCTTCCATCTAATTAAAATCCATTTACCCAAGTCTGAATGTTTTATAAGTACTTTCCAATGAGTTCTTCACTTGATTTACCAAGCTCAGTACAAGCACAGGGAACTTAACCGTTTGCAACATGTTAACTTCGTCAAGTGCCAACACCCTCGAGTTTGCTGTGACTCATTCTTTGTTTATTTGGCTCATTTGCAGTTCAGACTAGAAGATCAGTTTCCACAAGCAACTTGTCTTATCTAACATTCTGTAGCCTTTCTGAGGAACGTATAGTTTGGTGAACATCCTGGAGGAAGAAGTAGCTGAGGAAGGAGTTACAAGATGGTGATATAAACCACATTTCTTCGCATGTATCTGAGGGCAATGTGTACATTTTAGGAACTTTGATTTGTCCCTTCAATTCCAGCATATCTGTTCAATGTCTTGCCTTTTTATCCACTCAAACACTAGGTTTTCCCCATGTCTCTCCCTTAACTCAAACTCTGCTGTTTTCTAGTATTGAATAACTGCTATTTTCATCATTTCTAATCCCCAGCAAGAGTCCTCAACTTACATTTTCTAGGCCCTTGGAGGGTTGGGAAGATGTCCGAATGACTTAGGCTGGGCTGTGCAGAGGAGGGAAGAAGAGGACCATGGAAACTTAAGCTCACAGCTCGGAAACCACATGCCTTCAGAAAAGAGCATCACCGTGTGCCTTTTCTTTTCTTAGCCTCTGATTTGGAGATCAGTACTTGTTTTCTTCTCTTCGGCTATTTTCATTTGGAGAGCTCCTGTGGTTTCCAGGAGCCATGAAGCTCCTGTCTCGTTCTATTCATTGCCCAGGTGGCAAGAGGCTCGTGGGTCTCTCTGGTAAGCTTTGGGGTCTGCACATGATGAGGGCTCTCCCAGCTGCCAGGTCTCTGCCACATGCTCTGCTTGGAGGAGACAGATAAGGGCAGGGAGTTGAGCAAGCCCCTACCAGCTGGGAGGCTGGCCTGGCAACCCGACGCTGGGCTGAGCAAGCTATAGTCTTTTAGGCTGGATTTGCTTTGGAGCAGGCTGGTGCAGGGAATGGCCAGATCTTGCCAAAGGGCAAAGGGATCCCAGATGGAATAGAAAGCTTGAGAGGTTAATAGACTTGGGGCAGGCTTCATGGCAGGGCCCAGGGGATCCCATCAACATGTTTCCCAAGGCATTTTGGGAGAAGCCCCAGGGAAGGGATCCGTAAACTTCCTAAACTCAGCAGCACTTATACCAATGCGCTATTTATTTTCCATGACTATCTTACAATACCAGGCTACTTTAAGGCAGGAATTGAGTCTTTATCCCTCACTGTGTCCCCAGAGTTTAGCCAGGGCCTGGCGGTGAATCAGAACTCACTTAACTTTTGCTGATTTGAATGGAATTGATGGAAATTCATGGGGTATGTTTAGGGCCAGAGAGAGACATCTGGGTGCCCCAGACAAGTTAATGACTTGGCACCACTTGAAACAGTATTAAATGTTTTCTCAACAATTATTCAGAGAAGAGGTTGAAGGCTGAGTGAGCAAAGGGCTGCTAGGGAAGACCCCCACATTTTCGGACCACTTCAAATAGCAAAAGACCTGCAGTTAAACAGACCTACCGTCCTTGGAAGCATTTGAGCAATCACTGCCACTTCAGCCTGCCCTTTGCGGGGGTATCAACCTGGAGGTTTCCTTTGTAGGAGTTCTGGTAAATATTTTCTTCACCAAATTTCCAATGATGTTTATCACCCTTTGGAGAAGTGCTCTAGCCAGCTGCCTGGATATTCCTAGCCTAACCCAGTGCTGCAAATGTAGAGATGGGGTTAAGTCAACTACTGCTGATTTTGTCTTCTCGTATGAAAAAAATATATTATTATAACAACTTTAAGTGCCCTTTTAAAAGAATAACAAATTACTTTCTATCACAAGGCTGTAACAAAAAAGGTTATATTTTTTGTGTATTCTGGAAACTTTGGCCATAATCATACATATTTTACAGCATTGTAATCATAGTGAACATAACATTTTGCTTTCTTCTTTATTCACTTCACATTACATCAAATGATTATCTGTATTGTTCCATTCTTTTTCTATTTTAATAACTGCATAATGTTCCATCCAGTGGATAAACCAACTATTCAGATTGTTTACATGTTTTTTGTTATCATAAGCAACCATGCAATGATAACTTTGTGCATCTAGCTTCTTTTTCTTTTTAAAATTATGTTCTTTAGGGATAATTTCTAGGAGATTGGTCAAAGGCAATGGCCTGCTGGAGCTGACCACGCCAGCTTGTAAGAGCCCACTTTGTAAATCACTTCCCAAGTCTGCATTCAGGGACTTGAAGTCAGCTGTGGGAGGTAGAAGTACATACACCACAAAAATTGACAAATGCTGCAAGTCAGGGCTTTTTTTTTGTTTTGTTTTTATTTTTATTTTTGGAGAGCTGGCTTGCCAGCACAACACTGGTCAAAAAGTACAAATGTATTTATAGCTCTGTATGTATTGATTGCCGTATTATTTTCTTAAAGAAGTTGAACCAATGTATGTATAACCAATTTGATTGAGACATCTTAACTTGTCGAGGTATAATCATGAAATACTTATATTTCTTCAATAGTTACTAAGTTGTATTTTGTCAAAACCTCCTTTCCCACTGGGCAGTGGGCTCCCATAATATATCTGAATCCAATTCCATAATTTTTGGCTATTTAAAACAGTGTCACTTTGGTTGCTAAGGTTTAGTTCTGTCTATTTAAACACTTTGTTTGGATTCAAAGCTCACCCCATTCTCCTTGTACAGGTGATGTGGGACTCCAGGATTTGGAACGAAGGGGGATAGTTATTTGCTGCCCTCACTAGCAGTGGTAATCTCCATTTTACCTTTACTTACTCTTTGGATTTGAATTGGGGAAAGGGAGAAGGATTTACATGATTGCCCCAGGGTGTTGACTGTTTTCCCCTTTGTTGGTCAGATGTGTGGTTCCCCATCCCCCATGAGTGGTCACGTGGTCTCTGCCCCTTCTGTTGTCTATTGCTACCTCTTATATGTCACTGAGTGACTACCTTTCTGTATGGTTGATGTCCCACTGTTAACTCTTTTCCTCCTGAAATAACTAAAAACTGGACAAAATATACGAAACATTATATGAAACAACACATTGGACATCAGGTAACAAATGAGAGTCATTCCTGAGAGATGGGCAAAAACAGGGCAAGCTCTATGATTTCCCTAGCTTGAGAGAGTTTCCAGGTTGTAGCTCAGAGAAGGAGAATCCAGGTAGATCCTGAGTTGAGGGGATAAATCTGGGGGTCTGGGGAGACCAAGGAGATCAGAGTAGGCAGGGCAGAGTGCAGAGAGGAGAGAGCTCTGAGTGAGGACTTGGAGATAAGCAGAGGGATCCTGCAAGTCTTTACTGACTACTGATCAATGCAGATGTGTGAGGAAACTACTCGAGGCTGAGAAAGAACCACCCAGAAGGGTTAGAGGAATATACACCGAGAGCAAAGAGCTTTGGACTTGCTCTTGTTCACAACAACAGAGTGAAAATCTTCATAACTTCACAGGGCTTTGGGTAGAGTACTCAGAAAGGTTTGGTTTTGTAGTAGATCAAAATTAGACTTAGACCTAGTGCTCTGGTTTCACCTAACAAAGATGGAAAGCAAGACATGAAAAGGATCAAATTGTTTCCAATTAACTTAATTGCATCTCAGTACAAGCTCAAGAATTTTTTAAAAATTTTTTATTTATTATTTATTTATTATTTTTATTTTTGGCTGTGTTGGGTCTTCGTTTCTGTGCGAGGGCTTTCTCCAGTTGCGGCGAGTCGGGGGCCACTCTTCATTGCGGTGCGCAGGCCTCTCACTGTCGCGGCCTCTCCCGTTGCGGAGCACAGGCTCCAGACGCTCAGGCTCAGTAGTTGTGGCTCACGGGCCCAGTTGCTCCGCGGCATGTGGGATCTTCCCAGACCAGGGCTCGAACCCGTGTCCCCTGCATTGGCAGGCAGACTCTCAACCACTGCGCCACCAGGGAAGCCCCAAGCTCAAGAATTTTAATAAGAATATAAAAATATTCAGCAACATGATAAATACCACAATGTCTTGTGTTCAATAAAAAGATTATGAGACATGCAAAGAAACAGGAAAACACATCTGATAATGAAAAGGAAGTTTGGCTTAACATTTGAAAATCAACCAATATAATTCACCATATTGACTAACTTTAGGGAGGAAAACCATATGATTATCTTGATGAAGACAGAAAAAGCATTACAAAATCCAGCATCTATTACAGATAAAAACTCTCAGCAAACTAGGAATAGCAAGGAATTTCCTCAATCTGATAAAAGACATCTATGAAAAACCTACATCAGATATTACACTAAATGATGAAAGGATGAATATTTTCCTCCTAAGATCAATAAAAAGGCAAAGAGGTTCACTTTCATCACTTCTATTCAACATTGCACTGGGGAATTTAGCCAAGGTAATAAGGCAATAAAAAGAAATAAAAAGCACCCAGACCAGAAGGAAGAAGTAAATCTGTTTTGTTTCATAGACAATACAACTATCTATGAAGAAAATCCTGTGGAATCTACCAAAACACTAAGGAAGTAATAGTGGGTTTAGAAAATTTATAGGATATGAGACTGGCTTACAAAATTCAATTTATTTCTATATATTAGTAACACTCAGAAATTGAAATAAAATGTTAAATAATACTACTCAAAATAGCTTAAAAATATGATATACTTAGGGATAAATCTGAGAAAATTGACTTGTACACTGAAAACTATAAAACTTTGCTAAGAGATATTTAAGAAGACTGAATAAATTGAAAGATAATATACCATGCCATTGGATAGGAAGACCTGGTATTGTTAAGATATTAATTTTTCCCAAATTGATATATAAATTCATCACAATCTCTATTAAATTCCAGAAAGCTTTTTTGTGTGTGTGTGGAAATGGACAAGCTGATCCTTAAATTCATAGAAAAATGCAAAGAACTGTAATGGTTAAAGCAATTTTGAAAAAGGAAAACAAAGTTGGAGGACTTGTCACCACCTGACTTTAAGACTTATAAAGCTATAGTAATTAAGACAATATGACATATGTATAAAGATAGGCAAATATATCAACAGAATAGAATAGAGAGTCTGGAAATAGACTACCCATATATATGGCCAATCGATTTTCAACAAGGGTGCAATGGCAATTTGATGGAGAAAAGTTAGCCTTTTCAACAAATTGTGCTGGAATAAATGAATATCCATTGGGAAGAAAAAAACAACAAAAAAACACCACCAACAACAACAAACTTCTATTTATTCCTTTTACCATATACAAAAATTAAATTAACATGGATCATAGATCCAAATATAAACCCCAAAGCTACACAACTTCTCAAAGAAAATATAGAAGAAAATCTTTGTGATCTTGGACTAGGGAACAATATCTTAGAGATGATATAAGAAGTATGATTTATAAAAACTAACTTGATAAATTGGACTTAAGAACTTCTGCTCTTTGAAATATACTGTTCAGAGAATAAAAAGCTAAACCATAGATTAGAAGCATTTATTTACAAATCAGAAATCCAATAAAGGAGTTGTATTCAGAATTTATGAAGATTTGTTAAAACGCAATAATAAAAAACCCCAAAAAACTCAGTAAAAAAAAAAGGGGGCAGATTTGAACATCACTTCACCAAAGAATATTGGCAAATAAGAACATAGAAATATGCTTAACATCATTAGTCACTAGAGAAATGCAAATTAAAAGCAGAGTGAGATACCATTATTCACCTATTAGAACAGCCTGAATTAAAAAGTCTGATCATACTAAGTATCTGTGAGGTTGTGGAAGAACTGGAACTCTCAACTGCTGGTGGGAATGTAAAATAGCACAATCACTCTGTTTTTATTATTTATTTTAATTCTTAATTGAAATATAGTTGACATACAATATTATGTTATATTCAGGTATACTACACTGTGTTTGACATTTGCATACATTATGAAGTGATCACCTCGTTAAGTCTAGCAACCATCTGTCCCCATATTGGCCATATTCCTTATGGTGTATATTACATCCCTATGGCTTATTTATTTTATAACTGGAGGTTTGTACTTCTTAATCCCCTTCACCTGTTTTATTCCCCCACCATTTTCCCCTCTGGCAACCACCTGTTTGTTCTCTGTATGTATGAGACTGCTTTTATTTTGTTTTGTTTTTAGATTCCACATGTAAGTGAGAGCATATGGTATTTGTCTCTGTCTGACTTATTTCACTTAGTATGACACCTTCTAGATACATTTTTGTTGTTGAAAATGGTAAGATTTCATTATTTTTTATGGCTAATATTCCATTGTATATATTTACCACATCTTCTTTATGCATTCATATATTGATGGCCACTTACGTTGCTTCCTTATCTTGGCTATTGTAAATAATGCTGCAATGAACATTGGGGTGCATTTATCTTTTTGAATTAGTGTTTTTATTTTCTTTGGGTAAACATTCAGAAGTGAAATTGCTGGATCATATAGCAGTTCTATTTTTAATTTTTTGAGGCACCTCTATACTGTTTTCCACAAGGGCTGCACCAACTTACATTCCCATCAACAGAGTACAAGTGTTCCCTTTTCTCCACACCTCACCAACATTCATTATTTGTGGTCGTTTTGGTGATAGCCATTATGACAGGTGTGAGATGATATCTCACTGTGGTTTTGATTTGCATTTCCCTGATGGTTAATGATGTGAGCATCTTTTCATGTCTCTGTTGGCCATCTCTATGTCTTCTTTAGAAAAACGTCTTTTCAGTTTCTCTTTTCATTTTTTAATGCAGTTGTTTGTTTTCTGATGTTGAGTTGTATGATTTCTCTGTATACATATATATTTTCTTTGTATATTTTGGATGTTAACCTTTTATCAGATATATCGTTTGCAAATATCTTCTCCCATTCATTAGGTTGCCTTTTCATTTTGTTGATAGTTTCCTTCACTGTGCAAAAACTTTTTAGTTTGATGTAGTCCCCCCAAATAGCACAAATATTTTGAACTGTTTTTTTAAAGAGTTAATCATATACCTACCATATGATCCAACTATTCCACTCTTAGGTATTTACCCAAAAGAAATGAAAACTATGTCCATACAAATATTTACACATAAATGTTCACAGCAGTTTTATTTTGTCATAGCCAAAAATTGAAAACAGGCCAACTGTCCATCAGCAGTTGGATGAATATAACAAACCATGGTATACTCATTCAATGGAATACTATTTAGCAATACAAAGGAGCATAGTACTGACACAAGCTGCAACTTGGAAGAACTGCAAAGTAATATGCAGTGTAAAATAAGCCCGTCACAAAAGAGTATGTGCTATATGCTTTGTTTTATATAAACTTTTAGGAATGCAAAATAATCTATAGTGAAAGAAAGGAGGTCAGTGGCTGCCAGGGGATGTAAGGGGTGGGAAGCTGTGTGAGGAAGGGATTACAAAGTGGAAGGAGGAAGCTTTTGGAGGTGATGATCACTGACTCAAATTACAGAAGGTATCACCATGTGAAAAATAGTATTATCTGACCTTTTATTTTGAGAGAGCAGACAGAGTCACAGGCACAATTTAAGATATATTCTGATTTAGTTTTCAGGAAGCTTGGTCAAATTTAATAAAAAAGCTTTTGAATGTTATTGAAAACAAAAACACCAAGGGGTACATTGTCATGTTCTGCCTATTTCCATCTCTAGATTTCTGCTTCTGTCTCTTTGGAGTCAATGAGGTTAAATTCTGGCCCTGAAATATGTGTGGGCACTTACTTTTTCCAGCCTTAGAAGCGGCTCATGTGTGATCATTCCTTGGATCCCAAGAATAAGACTAAGGGTGGATTAGATTAGGAAGCAGATCCCTGACTTCCCATCAGATCTGTTCACCCAGTAACACTCATCTTGTTTCATGAGACAAAAAACTGGACAAAGTATTTTAAGCAAGAAGGGATATTGATTGGGTCATGTGACTGGAAATTCCAGGGGTAGGGTAACTGTAGGCATGGCTGGATTCAGGGCTCAAATGATGGCATCAGACCTGACCTCTTTCTTTCAACTCTCCTCTTCATCATGTTGTTTCCACACAGTGGCCTCGGGAAGCCCCTGGTTACAGTTCCAGACCTGATATCTAATCAGGGTCAAAACCAGCGGAAAAGACAGCTTTCATTCTATAAATTTAGGTTTTTTTTTTTAAACTTTGGATTTATTGATTTATTTATTGATTGATTTATTTATTTAGTTATGGCTGTGTTGGGTCTTTGTTTCTGTGCGAGGGCTTTCTCTAGTTGTGGTAAGTGGGGGCCACTCTTCATCGCAGTGTGCGGGCCTCTCACTACCGTGGCCTCTCTTGTTGCGGAGCACAGGCTCCAGACGCGCAGGCTCAGTAGTTGTGGCTCACGGGCCTAGTTGCTCCGCGGTATGTGGGATCTTCCCAGACCAGGGCTCGAACTCGTGTCCCCTGCATTGGCTGAGGCAGACTCTCAACCACTGCGCCACCAGGGAAGCCCGACAGCTTCCATTCTATAAGAGTCAAATGCAACAGTTCGGTTACTGCGACCAGGGAGAGGGACACTTATACTAAGTAAACCATATGGTCTGGGATGTGAGAAGGTGTGTTCTCCTAAAGAACTTTAAAGAATTTATTTTCCAGAAGTACAGTAGGCAGATGCTGGGTGAAATTCACTAATGTCCCGGGATTTGGCGTGTCTGGAGCTCATTCCTGATTCTGCATCCCTGCCCAGTGATTCTGATGAGCTCTGGGCTTTCAAGAGCTTCATTAAGTCATAGACTGATTTACTGTTGGAATCTCAGGGAAAAAATTCAGGTCTTTAGTTTTGGGGGTAAGGAAGGGCAGAGAGAAGATTGGCTGGATCCTTGGGCACTAGAGTTTTAGGTGCCTTATTTAAGTAGCTACACCTGGAAGACCGATGGTATAGAGATAGGCCACAGTGAAGCAGGCATAACCTCATTGTTCTCCATTTTATGGTATGTGTGGGCTACTGGGAGGTCCATTCCAGAAACACCAGATGCCGGGGATCTGCACCAGGACCTGCCTTGGTGACTTGAATCCTAGTGACATCACCTTCATACTTCAAGGAAATCGATTTATGGAGACTGCGTCTGCAAAACCCTTTCCTAAGGTGTCAGGTTTGATCCTAATACTAATCATGACAACAACACTGAAGCAGGGGTAGAAAAGTATAATTTTATTAGCACGCAGCAGGATTCCTCTTCAGGAAAATGCTCCCTTGAGAAAAATCTTGATAAAATGTTTAGGTTAGAAGGTGAAATCTGAGAATGTGGATGTTGACAGTTGCAAGGACAATCAAAGAGAAAAATGGGTTTTCCTCCTGAAAAGAAGCTTGATGGTAAGCTGTGAGGTCCATGAAATGGAGTGGTCCAAGCAAGGGTCTAAGGACATCTTAGACTGGAAAAGTCCAGTGTTCGATTTTAAGTTCTCTGTCGTGTAACCCCCCCACACCCCACTGCTCTCCCACATCTTCAATAATGTCTACTAAATGCACAAATTGCAGTCTGAGGGTTATTCACTTATTTAGTTATTTATGGTGGAAACCAAGGTAGGGGTGGAATTTCCCATCTGGGTCTGTGTGGGGCATTACAGAAAGAGCATGTGTGAGATGGTTGGATAATCCATAAACTGAGTGAATGAGAGCTCAGAGCTGGAAGGATTAGAAGATCTTCCCTTGGGAATTTTACAGACATTTTGGAGTGGAGATGCCCATAAGGAATGGAATTGGAGGTTTAAGTTTTTTTCTAAAGAGATTTCAAAAGACAGGGAGGTCCAGGCAATATCAGGTTAATAGTAGTAGTAGTAATCATAATAATAATAACAATCATTTATTGTTTGTGTACTCATGCCAGGTGTTTTGCATAGTCTTTGATATCTACTACAAGATAAAGTATCATCCTTATCTCAATCCTTACCTTCTCTCCTTTCCTTACATTTATTGCATTCTGTTCATTTGTCTAATAGTACTCATCCCAGTCTGTATTTATATGCTTACTTGTTGACATATGTTTTTCAGTGCCCTCTCACTGGGTAGCAAATTCCACAAAGGCAGACACCATGCCCGTTTCATTGTCCATTGTTAAATGGCACTTATCATGGTGCCAACACTTGGTGATCATTCAAGAGGTGGTAGCTATTATTAGCATAGCAGGTAGTCAAAAAAATGAACAAAATTAAATGAATAATGTGAAGAATGAGTGACTCTTGTAGATGAAGAAACTGGGGCTCAGAGAAGTGTACTGACTTGTCCGAGGTCACATGACTAATAGCTGGCAGAGTCAAGATGCCATTGCCAGTCCCGCCGCTAACCCCAGCTTGCTTCACATTGCATCTTTCTGCTTCAAGCTCTGGGGTAATTTCTTGGGGAGAATTTCCAGCGTGACTCAGGAGAAGCTTATGTTTCTATGCCAAATGTCGCTCCCTATCTCATAAAATTTGGGAGAGGAATAAAGAGGAACCCTGAAATACCCTGAATCCAGGGAATGAAGCATAGTTAAGCTCTCCAGGGGCTCCGCACATAGTCTGTGAATTATGAGAGCACAACCCTCTGTGTCTGTGTCTGGCGCCTGCACGATTATATGGCATGAAATGTGCAGCCAATGGAGTTCATACCGAGACCTTGCCCTTGGGGGTGGTAAAGATGTGGGGAGACGAGTGGACCCCATTTTCATCCCACTGGAAGGCCAAGGCTGCCTTGCATAGATCTCGGGGAGGAGGAGACTACTGAGACCACTGCATGGTTGGGGAGCTTCATGAATGTAAATGGATGTGTGCCTTCACCAGAGGAGCAGTGACATAGCCACTCAGATACGTGCTTATCAACAGCAACTCAGTAGGAATAACACACTTACATGTCAACCTGCAAGGGGACCCATATGATCTCTTTAAACAGAAAATGTCAAGCATATCACTGGGTTTTCATGCTAACAAGCATTGAGAAGAAGCAATTTATTTCTCCATTTTTTCCCTCTTGGCGTCCGCCATCACCCTGCGCCCAGCAGTCTGAGTGGTCTGAAGCCTTGGTCCGGGTGGCCCCTCCACGTCCTGATGTCCTTCATTCGATCTGGCCCCTGCTGCAGACAGCCAGTAGCTGAGGGACACTGTGTCTGCAGTTTCCAAAGCAGGGTGTCCACTCCCCCAACCTGCCTCCAGAGAATAAACGTCTGTTCCCTGATGAGGCAAATCTCAAACTCCCTCTGAGCTCCAAGGGACTCTGACCGGTGTCTATAGACACAACTGAGGCAGGGATGGGTTTTTATGTAGGTGACCTTGAACATCTTATCCAGCAATCTTCAGGAAAGGGCCCTGGAAGTTGGGAGTTCATAATGGTAACATCCTAGAGCACAGGTAAAAGAGCATTGACACTGGAGTCAGAAAATTCTGGGGGAAAATCTGGAATTGTTCTTCACTACCTGATGGCTTTGAACCAATTAGTTCACCTCTGCACCTCAATTTCTTGACCTATAAAATGGGGAGAATAATGACCATCTCTAAGGGAGATTACAAGGGTTAATATACTGTATTTTATGATTATTATATTGTAATATAGTATACAAATATTAGATATAATATATTCTCTGGGAAGTGTCTGTTATGGTGGGCACATAGTAGGAGCTCAAGAAGTGGTAGCTAATATAAGTTATCAGATCTGTTACGTGCAAAAAGATGTTCATCACAACATTGTTTATAAACATAAAACTATGGGGCTTCCCTGGTGGCGCAGTGGTTAAGAATCCACCTGCCAATGCAGGGGACACGAGTTCGAGCCCTGGTCCGGGAAGATGCCGTGGAGCATCTTCCGTGGTCCTCCGTGGTCCTCCACATGCCGTGGAGCATCTTCCGTGGTCCTCCGTGGTCCTCCACATGTCGTGGAGCAACTAAGCCATGCGCCACAACTACTGAGCATGTGCTCTAGAGCTCACGAGCCACAACTACTGAAGCCCAAGTGACCTAGAGCCCGTGCTCTGCAACAAGAGAAGCCTGCTCACTGCAACGAAG
The DNA here is from genome assembly GCF_965194805.1 of Balaenoptera borealis. Lineage (NCBI taxonomy): Eukaryota > Metazoa > Chordata > Mammalia > Artiodactyla > Balaenopteridae > Balaenoptera > Balaenoptera borealis. The sequence goes on along the minus strand of NC_138865.1, from coordinate 17,789,481 downwards.
AGTAGCCCCCGCTCGCCACAGCTAGAGAAAGCCCGCACGTAGCAAAGAAGACCCAACGCTGCCAAAAATAAAGAAATAAAGAAATGATTAAATAAATCAATTACGATATACTCTTCTGATGAAATATTGTGCAGCCATTGCAACTCATGATTTTTTAAAGAAATGAGGAAATGCTCACCGAAGAAACATCAAGTAAAAAATTCAAATCATATATATGATTAAAAACATATATACCTCCTAATTTATGTATAATCAACTAAATGATGGTATATGCATATATAATTGGACAGAACCCTACCCACCTCCCTTAAAAGGATTTGGAAAACTATACCTCCGAAAGCTATAGTTTACCTAAGTGGTGAGAATATGGGTAGTTTTCATTTTCTTCTGTATTCTTTTTGTGTGTTCCAGATTTCCCACAATGAACATTTCCTACAATTACAATACAAGAGAAAGTAAACATTATTACTTTTTAAAAATGATGTGAGAAGCTGCACCTTGGTTTTTTTTGTTTTGGGTTTTTTTTTTGTTTTTGTTTTGTTTTTTACAAAGCAACAGCTAGCTGAGAACCATTAACTTTCTCCTCCATCCATCCAGATGCCTCAACCTCAGTCTGGCGTGGGTGAGACAGGGATGGCCCCCAGCCTGTCAGGCCAGCAGCGCAGATGGGTTCCCCATGGCAGGGGAAGCACCCAGCCTTGCTGGGTTGTCCTCCCCCCACTTCCCCGTTGGCATTTCCTCCGGTATTTATTCTCTCACAGCCTATAGAGTTAAAAGAGGTTTGTTTCTTTTCAGGCTGTTGAGTGCAACCAGGGTAATTTAGTAGAAAAATGTCATGCTAATGCAATTCAAAGTTCAAATGATCTTTCATTTCGAGGGAAAGAAGAATGTGTGTGCAGTTGGAATGCTAAAACTCACTACTTGCCCTGCAATTCAAATAGAAATATGAGCTCTAGGGGCTACATAAGTCACATGAAGTCCTGTGAGTGAAATGCGCAAAATGAATAAAAATGATCCAGAAGCCGTTTATTAGCATTGCTGGGGGCCAGCACCAAACAAGAACCGTAGCCGTCAGAAGCTGTGTGGGGAAGAAGGAGTGTTTCAATGAAATTACAATAATGCCGAAATAATGAGGAAGGAAGTGATCAGTGAGGTCCTTCTAATAAATGTCGCAGAGGCGGCCCTCAGATCCCCAGAGAGCTGTGCCCTTTCTAGCCCACATGCCCTTTCCTCCTCCCCTTAGTCTCCCTGGATGCCCTTGGCAGGTGGAGCGGGTATGGAGCCCAGGGAAGAGGTTGTGTTGCCCACAGTCATGCTTCTCTCGGAGGCGGAGGCGGCAGGGATAGAAGTCGATGGAGGAGTTGCAGCCCCTGGGGCTCTGGTCACAAGAGAGGGGCTTGGCCCCTTAGTGAGCTCACCAGGTGCACGAAGGTGACTTCAGCCTCCTCTTCCTCCTCCACTTTAAGTCCCAGCTGCCCCTCTGCCACGAAGATGTGCTTGGAGGAGAGAAAGTCAGTTTTTTATATCTTAATATATATTTGCCACCTAACTTTGGCTCATAAGAGATTAACATTTTCAGACACAGCTGTTATAATCCATTGACACTTTTTTCATTTTTTCCCCCCAACTTGTGAAAAGGATATGAGGCAGCAGTGTGTGGATAGTTTGTCCAAGTTTCTTTCTTTGGTTTTTTAAAATCAAATTTGATGTACTGTGGAGACCTTTCCTGTCACCATAAACATGACCTTCTTTGCTGTCATCATTATATTTTCCATCTTTGTTATGGACTGAATTGTGTTCCCTCAATATCCATATATTGAAGTCCTAATCCCTGGTGTGGCTGTATTTGGAGATGGGGGTCTAGAAGGAAATAATTAAGGCTAAATGTGGTAAAAAGGGTGGAGACCCAATGCAGTAGAGTTAATGTCCCTATGAGAAGAGATACCAGACTCTCACTCTCACAGAAGTGCACTTTCTCTCTCTCTCTCTCTCTCTCACACACACACCCTGGCATACGCACCACACCAAGAAGAGGTCATGTGAGTACACAGTGAGATGGGGGGATGCCTACAAGCCAAGAGAAGAGGCCTCAGAACGAAACCTAGCTTGCCATCATCTTGATCTTGAACTTCCAGCCTCTAGAAAGGTGAGAAATACATTTCTGTTGTTTAAGCCCCCAAACTTTGGTATTTTGTTATGACAGCCTGAGCAGACTAATATAATCTTTTATAAGCAAATCCCAAAGGAAGAGTAAGGATATGATAGATCCTTACTTATGCAAAGACAGTAATGTAACAACCCAAAGAAATGGAAAAAACAAAACCCCCAAACCCTAGCATTCAAGGCACCTGTGAGTGTGTATGCGGTGTATATACAGGCAAGAATACAGGTGTTATTTCTCTGGTGAGTGTTAATTTTTCCTTTATGTTTCATTTAAGTGGGTGAAATTTTTTCCTATGTATGTTTCATTGTAGGGTAGAAGAGTGATGGTTTGGTAATGGTGTTGGGAGGGGGGTGTTTCAGAGGTGAGAAGAAAGGAAGAAGAGGAACTATTTTTCTTTCTTTTTACATCTAGTCCCAAGAGTGGAAAAAAGAATTACATTTATTTATATGCCCATATTTCAATATATCTGTTATGCATTTTTCCCCAAATTGAATTCCATAGAAATACGGGTTCTGCAAAGGTTTAGTAATGAAAGGTCTTGACATTTTTCTTTGGTCAAGTGATTTTTCAAATCCTGTGCATTATGATTCTCCAAGAGGCAAACATGGCCTGCAGTAGGTCCCAACGTATTTGACTAGGACCCCCCTTTCACCTTTGATTTTGGGGAACACGCTCAGGGTCCTGGTGCTGCAATGGAAGACCGTGGATTAGGAGTCACACAATCCAGTTCCAGCCCTGCTTTCCCACCCATTTGGTGCATAATCTTGAGCAAGTCGCCTCTTGGTGCCTTGATTGCTTTGCTATAAAATGAGAAGTGGATTGTATGATCTTGACTCTCCCCCCTTTTCTATCATCCTGGGATTCTATTTCCATGACTTCCTTGCTCTCCTGACCCAGGTTGTACTCTTGGGCCAGGCATTCATTTCCCCCTAAGTATAGAGATTCATATTCATAAGTATAGAAATGCTCACCCTACCTTCCACAGATGTCTCTTGTCAAGATCAAATGAGTTAATGCAGGTGAAAGAACTTAGAAAAAAATAAAGTGTTAAATAATTTCTAATGCCTCCAGGGAAAGGGTTATGCCTTCCCTGTCATTCTAAGTGCTGTACAAACCAGGTGAAACAAAGTTGAGGAAAGACAGACCACTCAGAGCTCAAGCTCTGGAGGTGGACTGCTGGGATTTAAATCCCAACTCTGCCCTGTCCACTGGAATGATCTCGGGGAGGTTACTAATGTTCTGTTCTCAATTTCCTCAGCATTAAAATGGGGATACTCTCTCCTGTAGTTGCAGTGAGGATTAAATGAGACAATATGGGTTAAGTACTAAAAACGGTGCTTGGTATTTAGTAAACTCTCAGTAAATATGAAGTATTCATCATCATCATCATCAAATAAAGGAACAGCCACAGCAACAATAAAAAATAAAAAGATGAAGTGGTGGAAGTGGTCACAGGAGTGGCCAGCTTGAAGGCTCTTACCACTTCAAATGAGTTGCATGTTCCCTTCCACTCTTTGCTGGTCTCTGCAGGCTAATAAGTTAAACACATGGATTGGTCTTGCTATTAACAAGTGTTTATTGAGGCCTCCATTTTGCAAGCTTTAGCACTCACTGTGAGGCATACATAAAAAGACAGGCTTCTCCTCCTTAAAAAGGTGATAATTTAGAGAGAATTAAAATCGTAAGCTCCCCGAACAATGAGAGGAAAGCACATGTCTGATAGCATTCTGCCTTTCTCTGCTAAGTCTGTGAATGTTCATGGCAAGAGTAATCGTTGAAGTTTTCATAGAAAAGCTGAGGCTTGTCCAGGTCCTTGAGTGAGATGGATTTGGAAAGCAGAGAGGAGAGGAGAACATCATGAGTAAGGAAACAGAAGGAGGCATGTTGTATTAGAGGTGGAAGAGGACACCAAGGAGTGTAGACTCAGTTAGTGAGTGGTGGGGCGTGCATTGGAAGGGAGGTCCCTGAGTACCAGGCAGAGGAATTCAGACTTCATACAAGGGAAAAGCAGCACAGGACAAATTTCTTTTCTTTTTAAACTGTCTGCTTTCTTCTTGTGAAAGTAGAAAGGTCATACAGTGAAAGTGAGTCATCATTCTTTCCCAATCACTTAGCATTCAGCATAAATCAACGTTTGCCTTGGGTGAACAGGCAGGTAGTTATTTGCAAGGCTGAATCGAATCATGCAGCTGATACAGGGGCTGCCTGTTCTCTCCTGATGCTGGCCAGGCTTCCATTCACTGGAAATGCACTGGCACTGGGGGATTGGTGGAGATGTGTTCTTTTTTTTCATTGAAGTACAGTTGCTGTACAATATTACAGAAGTTACAACTGGACAATATAGTGATTCACAATTTTTTAAAGTTATACTCCATTTATAGTTATTATAAAATATTGGCTATATTCCCCATTGTGTACAATATATCCTTGCATATTATTTTATACACAATAGTTTGTACCTCTTAATCTCCCACTCCTATCTTGCCCCCACCTTCCCTCTCCCCACTGGTAACCACTAATTTGTTCTCTATATCTGTGAGTCTGCTTCTTTTTTGTTATATTCTCTAGTTTGTTGTATTTTTAAGATTCCACATGTAAGTGATATCATACAGTGTGTCTTTCTCTGTCTGACTTCACTTAGCATAATGCCGTGGGGATGTGTTCTTAAAGAAGGGTGAGAATGGGAGCCCCCTCCTGGTAGGGTATCTCACCAAAGAGCTTGTTTCTAAAATCTTGGAGGTGGGAAACTGTTCCCAGGGTGTGTGGGCGTGTCTGGAATTTTAACTTATACCACTAGATAGATGATTGTATCCTAGAGCAGGGAGAAGTGCTTTCATGGGAATTAATAAAACAAGGATAAATTGCCTTCACCTTATCACCCTCCTAGAAATTTGGACTTTCAATCTGGGGCATTTAAAAGCCCATGAAACATGGTCACTGTGCTGCTATTGATTGCGTCAACCCTGCATCCCCCACTCTCAGAGATGCCAGCCTCCCATCCTTCCCTAACCTGGCCGCCAATGTGAGCAGTCAGCTATTTAAGCAGAAATGATCCTTTGTGAAAATCTATATATTATTTAATGCCTTTGCCCTTTGCCTCAGCTCTCTCCACGAGCTTCTCAGCCAAGATTTCAATCTGCTTTGGATGCTCTGCAAGGAGAATTGTACAGCAAACTCCAGTGGGAATCATGGCTCTCTGTCCCTGATGTCTGGAGTCTCATAATTTATAGTTCTTTCATGCTGGAGCTCTGCAGCTCCTTAATGGGGCCTTGCGGTAAAGTTTGGGTAGGGAGAAATCATTCCACTTAAAAATGGTTCTGCTTTGACGGTCTCTGTTTTACTGGGAGTTTTTCTTCTCCTTTGTCTTTAAAGCCAGAGCCATTTCCTAGAATAAATGTTGCCTGAACGTTGGAGAAGAAAGAGGGGGAGTGTTAAGTCTCCAAAAGATTCAGACACCAGCAGTGACTCCAAATGGCTTTGGCAGTTCATTGATCAATCAAAAAATACTTAATAATTGCCTACCACATGTAAAGCATAATGTTAGGGACGGTGGAAACTATCACAGTGAATAAAATCTTGTTCTTTTAACTCTCAAAACTCAATAGCTTCTCACTATTTATTAAGTTCAAGTCAAACTCATTGCCCTGTTATCCAAGGCTTCATGTAGTTGGCTCCAACCCACCTTTCTGCATGTACCCCATGCTTTGTCTAACCTAGATTACCTCGTGCTCCTTTTGTCTGAGGATAAATGCCCCTTGGACCTGCAGATCCCTCCCTCCATCATTTCTGTCTACTGAAGTTTATTCATTTTTTACAGGTTAATTTCAAACACCACCTTCTCTATGAAGCATGCCCTGATTTAAGCGCCAGTTGGATATGAACCTTCTTCCTTTCAGCGCCCACGGAACTTGGTAGTATTCTGATTTCTCCAGAGAACAGTGCTTGGGAGAGTAGGGAGAGGAAAAACATTTGCTGATGGACTGATTTAATAGGGTTGAAGGGCTCTTAGGGTTCTATGGAATTGTCAGTGTCAAAGTGGCAGAGAAAAGACTTGGCTTGAATTTTGAACTCGGATACCAGTTCTGAGAATTAAAACAAGAGAAATTTAACTGAATTGCCAAACAGATAAAACAGGAAGGGTTTAAATATATACGTGTTTATATCCACTGATTGAGTGATATTTTTACAAACAGCCCAAAATAGAGCATACTGAGATGAATATTACTCTTCAGAACGGTCACTTTCAGAGACATACTTCACTGACGTTGCCACGAAGCATGACATTAGCATTCAGAAGATCCCAGCCTTGGTGCTTCCACCCCAACCCACCTTTTTTATTTCCTGCTATTGTAACGTGAGCCTGTCTACACAATTTCCACTTGGAGAGAGTGCTAGGGACACCAACAGGGTCCACAGGATTGTGTTCAGTGTCGAGGAGAAGGTAAAAGGCAAGTTGTGTCCATCAGGAGTTTACAGCTGCACTTGGGAGAAGAATGAAAAATATCAAATCATGATGCAAAAAACAGTGAATGAAGCAGTGCGGCAGTGAACCACTGAGACGAGAAGAGTTACCTGAATTCAGGGAGGAGTGTGTGGGTGGGGACTGAGCAGCATGGATGGATGGATGGATGGCCAGATGGGGAGACCGAGAGGGTCCCCAAAAGACTTCAGGAAATGGGGGTGGGAGGTTGGGCGTTCTGGCTGGGAGACTTGAAGTGTCTAAAATTGTAACTCACGATTTCACCACCCACATCAACCTCTCTATGCCCCAAATCTCCTCTAAAAATTAACCCTGCCTCCTGACTCTTTATTCTGGTACATGACACAGTGTATACTCACAGTCTCCAGAGCAAAAAATTCAGTCCATTTTGCCTTTTTGCTTTCACTAGATGCCTGTATCTGGTCAGTCACCCATTATTACATTTCACACAGATTGCTTTTGTCTCTAAGTTCAGCCTGTAAATAGAACCCCAGGTCCTCACAGCTTTTGTCTTTTCAATATTGTTCCAGTTATCTATGGCTGTATGACAAACTATTGCCTAACTTAGTGCCTTAAAGCAACAACCACTGTAATATACCTCATGATTTTGTGGGTCAGGAATCTGGGCTGAGCAATTATTATGTTTCCCATGGCATCAACAGAGGTCATTCACTGGTATTCACTGGGTGGTTGGAAGGTCTGGAGTACACTTTATATCTGTCACCTGCTGGGGGTGGATGGAAGGCTAGGCTCAGTTAGAATTATCCACCAGACTGCCTTTGCATGACCTCTCCAGTATGGTGGCCTCAAGGTGGTCAGAATTCTTAGATGGCAGCTCAGAGCTCCCAGAGCAGAAGTTCCAAGAGCCAGTAAGTGGAAGCCACTGCAATCTTAAGACTGGGCCTGGAAACAGGTGTGGCACTACTTCTACCATGTGCTACTGGTCATGCAATCATAGAACCAGCCTAGATCGTGAGCGAGAATGTAGATGGCACCTCTGGATGGAAAAATTGTCAAAGACATTGTGGCCATCTTTAATCTATGACAAATATCACTTTTTTCATTTTGACAGCAGGGGGCAATGGAAAGATTTCTGAGCTGACATCTGGGAGACCTGGGAGCTGGTCTCAGCTTTCCTGTTAGCCCATCGTGTGAACTTGAGGGAATCCCTTTACAACCCCAAGCCTTACAGCTTCCTCAATGATGGGTGGGTTCAGTGGTTCTCAAAGTGTGGTCCCTGGCCAAGCAACATCAACTTCACCTGAAAAATGTGTTAGAAAATCAAATTCTCAGGCCGCATCCCAGAACCACTGAATCAGAAATCTTGGTCAAGGTCCAGCAAGTGTGTTCTACCAAACTCTTCAGGTGATTCTGATACACACAAAGTTTAGAGAACGCCTGGGTTAGTTGATCTCCAAAATCTCTTTCAGTTTTCTGTAATTCTAACTACAGAAGAAGCCCTCTCATTCCATAGGACCAACATTGATAGTCAATTAATTGAAAAAAAATCAATTAAAATCAAGAAATTAAAAGCTACTCATATACTTGAAACTTTATTTTAATGAAAGAAAGCCACTCTTTTGATATAGGGTCAAGGCCTTTCTTTGAGTATGAGTCTGCTAGTTGGATTTTTATGGCAACTTTCTCGAATAAACCATATCCTTAATGCATTATCTAAGATTTTTTAGGCTTCTTAAAAGCAGAGCAAACACTAAAGACTTTGCAAAGGAATCTGAAGAGCTCATTTTCGTGACATCTTTATTGACTATTCCTGAAGCATCTGACTTGTTGGTTTACATAACAATAAAAACAACAACAATTGTAATATTTGATTATGCCCTTACAATAACAAGAATAACTGGAATAAACAAGTTTAGGAAGAAACCCAACTGGTGGTAGCAGAAGGTTCATTGAACCAGGTAGTTGCCTACTTGTCACAAGCATTCACTTTGCTATGGGCATCAACCGTTTTGTTTCACGGAAGAGATGAAGAACGTTGGTCCATCTGGAGAGCTGGTTCAGTGGAAACTGAGTAGGAAAGTTTCTCCTGTATTGCTGATTCCTCCTTACCAGTACTCTTGTCTTCTTCCCTTTTTTCATTGCATTCTTGACACAAGTTTAATTCAAACCCTTTCGCCTAACACTGAACTATCACAAAAGCACCCTTGCTGGTTGCACTGCCTCACCCTTATCTCCTACTGTCTGCATAAATGCATAATTACAAAAATCATGTCACTCCCATCCTCAGCTGGTAGAGTAAAAGAACACTGGATTAAGAAACTAAAGACCTGGTTTTGAGTCTCAACTTACTGTTTCTAGCTGTGGATCATTGGACAACTTATTTAACTTCCCCAGGCCCTGTCCTTCAAACAAAGATAAGAGAAACCAGTATTACACCTATCTCAGAGGTTGTTGTGAGGATCAGGTGGCCTTATATAGATGAAAATATTTAGAAATCTGAAAAGTATCCTATGATTTTAACTTTTTTTTTTCATTACTATGTGATAAAACCCACCCAACAGACTGTTCCCTAGCTTACCTTCCCAGCTCGTTCACTCAAATCTCTCATGTGTCCTTTTCACCCTAATGGGACTGGTCTACTCAGGGTACCATGTGCAAATCTAAATCTTTCCATACTTCTACGCCTTTGACTACTGTTGCTCAAATGCCTTTTTCCTTTGCTCCGCCCCCTGAACTTTTGCCCTGAGTCTGAATTGGACTGAGAACCAGCTTCCAGTTCCAGAGCTGACTCTGCAACTAGGTTGGTTTACCTCCAACTGAGTGGGTCTTTACACAGAGACACTGACACACAAAAAAATGGGCAGAACACAAGCAAGTCAAAGCAGGCCATCTCCTGGCCTCCTATGATTCTGTGAAGAGAACAGATTTCTAACCAAAGAAAAAAGTTAAAAGTTATAATTTCGCACTGTTATAGACAGGGTGTGGCAAACCCTGAAAGTAGAGAAGAGAGTATTTTGTTCTGATAGCCTGCAGTTCATCAATGAAATGGCATCTTTCCTTGTCTTACTGGGACAGAATTGTACACTTGTCAATGGAACTTAGAGGATGAAGCAGTAATAACAGATTAGGTGTACGCTGGGCCCTATCAGGTCATCTATTTTGTGGTCATTGGGTGATGGGATTCCTCTTATTTTTCATTTTATTTTTAAAATTTTTATTTATTTAAAAATTTTTTTGCCCACGCTGTGCAGCATGTGGGATCTTAGTTCCCCAACCAGAGATCGAACCCATGTTCCCTGCATTGGAAACGTGGAGTCTTAACCGCTGGACTGCCAGGGAAGTCCCAGGATTACTCTTCTTGAGACAAGCCAGGTGATGGGGGCTGGGGCTGAGGTGCCAGGTACAAATAAGCCTCAAAACCTTTTACAATATGTAAGTTAAAAGCCAGTCACACTCTTACATTTAAGCATGACCTGATGCCTGTAACAGTTAGGATTCTATTCAGGTGCAAGCAACAGAAAATGTAACTAAGAGTGGCTTAAATAAATAAGGGGTTAACGTATCAAATGCAACATGTGCTCTGGAAACAGGCAGTCTTCAGGTGCAACTGCTCAGGAAGGTCACTGAAGACCCAGAATCCTCTCTCTTCCTGCCCTATCATCATTAGCATCTTCAGCTCTAGCATCTTTAGCATCTTCAGCTCTATCATCTTTAGCATCTTCAGCTCCAGCATCATTATCACCTTCATCTTTAACATCTTTAGCATCTTCAGCTCTATCATCATTCTCATCTTCAGCTCTATCAGTTTTAGCAACTTTAGCTTTCTTCCTTGTCTCTACAAGATGGCTGCTTGGCCTTCAAGCATTGGATCATGTTCCAGAAAGGATGAAGGGAAAGAGTAAAGTGGCAAAGCACATGCCACTGAGCCCATTCCTTTTAAGGAACTTTCCTGGAAATAGGGCTATATTTGCCAGCAGTTTACACCAGGTAACATTTATAATTATTTGTTATTATTTTGAATAATACCTCTGCATAAAAGCCCCACCCAGTAACATCTGCTTTATCTCATTGTCCAGAACTAGGTCACAGGAACACTGTCACCTGGGAGGAAGTGTGGAAAATTGAGTATCTTTTTCTTAATTTTTGTATTGGAGTATAGTTGATTTACAATATTATGTTAGTTTCTGCTGTACAGAAAAGTGAGTCAGTTATACATATATTCACTCTTTTTTTAGATTCTATTCCCATATAGATCATTACAGAATATTGAATAGGGTTCCCTGTGCTATACAGTAGGTTCTTACTACTCATCTATTTTATATGTAGTAGTGTGTATATGTCAATCCCAATCTCCCCAAAATTGAGTATCTTTACTTGGGCACATCACCACCCCCAAATGAGATTGTGTTTGTATCACTAAGAAAGAATGCAAAAATAGATATTGGACAGACAATGAGTAGAGTCTGCCATAATCTCTAAACTCAAACTGTGTATTGTCACTAAATTGCACCACTTGGATTTATACTTAAAGCTGACAGGCTTCAACTATTTTAGGGACCATTAGGTGACCAAAGAAAGAAAGTCTCATTTTAAAGGGACATTGCTTGGGGAGCCTTAGGTCATATGTCTTTCCAGACCTGGCTCAAATATCACAACCTTCAAGAAACCTCCATTTATCCCAGCTCCTACTGTTGGCCTTGTTCATTCCTCACCCCAACGAAAGTGTAAGTTCCCTTGTCGCTAGGACCACATTTTTTAATTCTTTTTATTTCTTATGGGCCCATAAACAGTACTGAACACAACATAGTTACACAGTAGATATTTATTGTTTGGTTCACGGGGAAAAAAATCATGGAGTTAGCCTTGAACTAGATATGAACATGGGGCAGTAAGAAGACAGCGTTTCTGGGTCTAGGAGTGTGGGTGAAGGAGAAATAAGGTTAGAAAGGTATTTTGGGGCCATCCACTCATTTATATGTTCATTTAATCCTTTAATGTACTTATTTCGTATCTATTTTATGCCAGACAAAAATAAAGCTGTCCTGATCTGTATTCTATTGGCTTCACAGCATAGAAAGGCTCAAATACCAATGGGATAATTTTGTAAAAAATTAATTATAGATTACCTGTACATAAGACACCTTCCACTGGCCTGGTATGTGATTGGGAGGAACACACATTGTTGGAGTCCTGTGTCATTCCAGCCACCAGACTTCATATTTATTGTCAGACATACAATCTCAGTTAATTATCATTGCAAACCCTTTGCCCTCTTACGTTTGAGGAAACTGAGGCCCAGGGGGATTATGGGCTGCTCTGGGTTACACTGCTAGTCAGTGGCAGGGCTGGATTTCTACCCAGTGGGTCAGAACGTTGGCCTCACTCCTGCTCTCCAGCCCCTGGTCCCTCCCAGAGGAAACTCTGATTGTCCAGAAGAGCGATGATGTTGTCTTCTGAGAAGTAAACAGAAGACAGAGAGCACAATCTGGGGGCTCACAGCTTACTGTCCATGTCACAGTCGTTCTTTTTTTTTGTTAAGTGAAGCAAGGAGGAGGAGTAGGGAGAGGAGACTGTGGGCAGTCATGACACTCTCAAGCCTCCTATCTGTCTCACTGGACACTGATTCACCCCCAGCAGAGCTGGCTCAGGCCAGGTGAATGGAAAGGCATTTAGCATGGGTAGAATAGCAACTGTGTTTGTTAGCAATTGGAAGATTCCCCTTTCAAAGCACCACCTCTGACTCATGTCCTGATCCCAGCATTGATCGCTGGACTCACTTGCTCCCTTGTTGACAAGCAAACCGTCTGTTTTCAGCTACCCAATGCCTCTCTCATTGCTCCTTCACCCAGACTCCTAGACCTAGAAACACTGTCTTGACACAGACAGGATACTTTGGTTCGATCATTCATTGGTGCCTACCTTATGCCAAAAACTAGGTACTAGGGAAACATCAGTGAGTACATCAGACAAAAATCTCTGGCCTCATGAAGGCTGCATTATGATAAGTAGGTTCATTCCATCAGGTAGCAAGGCTGAAGAAAAGAGGTGGGGTCAGGCCAGGAAATTAGAGAATTTGGCTCTAAGACAGGAGGTGGTGAGGAAAAATGCAAACCTTACTATACAGTTGGGGGCCTGTGGGGCAGACTGCTGAAGTCTGGGGCAGTGTAAGCACCAGCCTTAGAACACTCAGAAAGTGAAGGCAAATTGTTTCCCATGTCACGCTTTTGTCTGGGGCCATCCAGTTAGGCCAGAAACAATTCAGTATTTTCCTTAAATTCTAAGGCTCTTGTTGAATTTCCCTAGACTGTGAGTGCCTTGAGGGCAGGCCTGGGTCTATTTGGATCACGGCCTCCTTGGTGCCTGGTACTTCATACGTGTGCAGCAAATACTTACTGAATGAATTGTTGAAGAAACTTGCAAAGGCTGAGGAATTGCACCTTCACGTATATTTCCATTTTCTCATTCAAATCCAATGGTATCCATAGGAGGAAAGCATGATGATTCCTATTTTTCCATAAGAATAAAGCCCTGGGATATGGAGCTGGTAAGGGAGTAAATAGCAAGGTCAGGACTTGAAGTCAGGATTGTGTCTCTCCAAGGTCAATATTGGTACTCTTTTCTACTTGCCTCAGTTCTTCATTCTGCTCAACTCTGGCTTCTCACCCAATGCAGCTAGACTTTGCTACCACAAGAAAATGCCTTGACTCTGAGAAGTCTGTGAGTCCTGAGCTGGCAGATTTCCCTTTGGTTCCCTGGGTAAACATCCCTTAGGTCCATCCCTAAGGTGTAGTCTAGGACTAGTCCTTTATTCCCAGGATGGGCTCATTTACTCTCAGGACTTAATATATATATACTGATGATTCTCAAGTATGTGTCTCTCCTAGAACTGCTCACCAAGGTGACCAGACTTCTACCAGCCATCTCCACTGGGATGCCACACTGGGACTTCAACACTTACCCTGTAAGGTGTCCATTTTTCTTCTTCTGATGTGGCTCAATGAATGGCATTCCTCCCTAACCCAAGGTCCATGATAGAAACACAGGCTTCTCCCCTCTCTCACACCTCATACCTAATATATCATTTAGGCCTATTGATTCTGTCTCCTGGATATCTCCTGAATCCAGATCCATGTCTCCACCTTTCTGATACCACCCTAGCTTATGCTACCATCATCTCTTGCCAAAACTTCTGCAAAGACCTCCTAATAGGCCTCCCTGCCCTTGATGCTCTACTTTAGTTAATTTGTCATGTTGTAGCCAAAGTGTTCTTTCCATAACCTAAATGTGATAATTTCATGCTCTTTATTAGAATATTTAAAATAAAATAATATAGATGTATACTATATATAATAAAATAATATATCCTCAGTATTTACCCATTAACCAGAAGATTAAGCCCAAGCTCAATAACAAGTTTACAAATCTGGCCTCAGTTTGACTTTATGTCTCATCTCTTGCCCCCAACTTTCTACTCCCGCCAACTCTGCCTTTCAGCCCATGGGAGCGGAACAGAGCTGAGCTGAGCTGAGATTCCTCTCTCACACGCGCCCCACTTTCTCTGCCTCTGGACCTCAGCCTGTGTTGTCCCCTCTGCCTGAACTCCTCCACCTTGTCATCCCCTCAGTCTCCTGGCAAGGATAACACCTGCGGATTCTTTAGTTTTTCTTAAATCAACATTTGTTCAACATTCAATTACTTATTGAGTACCTAACACATAGTTCCAGGTGCTAAGGACTTAGCAGTCAAAAAAAAAAAAAAATAGGGAATATCCCTCTTCTCATGGAGCTTAATATATTTACGAGGAGTAGATAAACAATCAACAAAATAGGTTAGTATATACACCTGGCAGATGGTGATAAGTACCAAAGAGAAAAATAAAATGGGAAAGGGGAGAGGGAGCGGGGCTTTGCAATTTAAGTAGAGTGTCCAGGGAGGCCTCACAGAGGAGATATTTGTGTCAAGATCTGGAGATAGGGGCTTCCTTTGTGGCGCAGTGGTTGAGAATCTGCCTGCCAATGCAGGGGACACGGGTTCGAGCCCTGGTCTGGGAAGATCCCACATGCCGCGGAGCAACTAGGCCCGTGAGCCACAACTACTGAGCGTGCGCGTCTGGAGCCTGTGCTCCGCAACAAGAGAGGCCACGATAGTGAGAGGCCCGCGCACTGCAATGAAGAGTGGCCCCCGCTTGCCACAACTAGAGAAAGCCCTCGCACAGAAACGAAAACCCAACACAGCCAGAAATAAATAAATAAATAAATAAAATTAAAAAAAAAACAAAAACAAAAAACCATGAAGATCTGGAGATGAGGGGGCAAGCCACCTGGCTGTCTGGGGGTGACTGTTCCAGGCAGAGGTAACAGCAAGGGAGAAGAGAAACAAAGTGAGGGGAATGGGGTGCGGCCGTGTGTGACTGTGCCTTACTGACGACATCTCTAGCGTTACGTAGCAGCATCACACCCGCCGCTTCTCCTTTCAGCACTCATCACAGTGGATGTAATGGTCTGCCTGTTGTTTTTCTCTTCCTTCTCTGTACCCCTCTCCAGAGTTTTGCGAGGGTAGGGGGTGTTGCACCTGGATTACTCTCTGCTGTGGCCCCAGACCCTTTCACAGTGACTGGCACAGAGTAGTAGGTGCTGAGTGAGAGAATCAATGAATGAGTGACTCTCACTGAGTTTCTGTGATTGTCCTGTGATACATGCTTGTGTCCACTCCATCCCCCTCATTTCACTGGGTCTCCTCAGCACTCTGCTGCTCCGGGAAGAGACCTTTTCTTACTTTGTATTCAGGCTTTGCCACTTTATAAAACCCTCCACCTCCAAGCGTGGGAGGTTATGGCGCCTCTGTTACATTTGATGAAAGAAGCCTGTCTACTCTGTTGGCAAAATCAACAGACCAGTGATTCTATGACAATCTAGACAAATGCTCATGATTCCAATCATCTCAGGTGGAAACACTGACCTAAAATGCTGACCTTCCATCCAGAGACCACAGATCTCCATTTACCTCCCCAAACCCAATTTCAAACATTCAGCTCATAAGCTGGGAAATTAGGTCATCAAACTTTGCATCTTCTGGGGGCTCCTTGGATGCACTGAACAGTAGAGGTCCTCTGTGACTGGTCCACTAGGGAACTTTGTTGTCCAGTTAGTGATGTCATTGTGAAGTCTTCGTGTTGTTACCAACATGAGAGCTGTTTTGTCCAGCTGTCCCTGTTGCGTGCAAACCAGCAAGGTGCTGATCCTTTGAGATTAGTAAGAATATGTATCCAAAAGGTTAAGAGGTCCTGGGCAGGTAATTTTTTTCCACCAGGCTTTTCACACCCACCAGAGCTTCTCTGACATCAGAGTAACCATGAGAACACAGTGTGAGTCACCAGGCCCCTGAGATATGAGTTTCTCCTTCATGCTTTCCCTGCTGTGTCTTCCCATCTGCATTTTGAGTGATATTGTACAACTGCTGCTGGAAAAATATGGAATTACTCAACATTGAATATGAATGAAAAGAAGAAAACCCTGTTACCTGAAAGCTTTCTACACTTTAATATTTTTAAATAAATGAAGTAGGAGAGACTCTTCAGGTTCTGTTCTGTTCATTGTAAAATTCTTTTTTTTAAATTATTATTTTTATTTTTATTTATTTATTTATTTATGTTTTTGGCTGCACTGGGTCTTTGTTGCTGTGCACGGGCTTTTCTCTAGTTGTGGTGAGCAGGGGCTACTTTTTGTTGTGGTGAGTGGACTTCTCATTGCAGTGGCTTCTGTTGTTGCGGAGCACAGGTTCTAGGCGTGCGGGCTTCAGTAGTTGTGACTCGCCAGCTCTAGGGCGCAGGCTCAGCAGTTGTGGTGCACGGGCTTAGTTGCTTCGGGGCACCTGGGATCTTACCGGACCAGGGACCAAACCCAAGTCCCCTGCATTGGTAGGCGGATTCTTAACCACTGCGCCACCAGGGAAGTCCCTGTTCATTGTAGAATTCTTATTCACTATCTGGAGCTGAATGAAGTGGGCTGGAGCAGCAATAAAGCTGGGCAATGAGGTATCACTTCACACTGGTCAGAATGGCCATCATTAAAAAGTCTACAAATAATAAATGCTGGAGAGGGTGTGGAGAAAAAGGAACCCTCCTACACTGTCGGTGGTAATGTAAATTGGTGCAGCCACTATGGAGAACAGTATGAAGCCTCTTTAAGAAACTAAAAGTAGAGTTACCATATGATCCTGGAATCCCACTCCTGGGCATGTATTCAGAGAAAACTATGATTTGAAAAGATACCTGCACTCCAATATTCATAGCAGCACTATTTACAATAGCCAAGACATGGAGGCAACCTAGGGTCCATCAACAGATGAATGGATAAAGAAGATGTGGTACATATATACAATGGAATATTACTCAGCCATAAAAAGGAACGAAATTCAGTCATTTGTTGAGACATGGATGGATCTAGAGACTGTCATACAGAGTGAAGTAAGTCAGAAAGAGAAAAACAAATATCGTATATTAACGCATGTATGTGGAACCTAGAAAAATGGTACAGATGAGCCCATTTGCAGGGCAGAAGTTGAGACACAGATGTAGAGAACAGACATATGGACACCAAGGGGGGAAAACTGCGGTGGGGTGGGGATGGTGGTGTGCTGAATTGGGCGATTGGGATTGACATGTATACACTGATGTGTGTAAAATTGATGACTAATAAGATCCTGCAGTATAAACAAACAAACAAACAAAGAAACAAAACAACTAATACTAAACTTTCATTGGGTTATTTGTATGGAAGTATGTTAATATAAATGTTTCAGACATTACATGAAATTTCTAAAAATCTTATATGTTCTGGTATAATGTTATAAGTCATAATTCTAGTTATTACTTTAAAATGTATATCTCAGAAATAACTAAATTTCCTTGTCAATTGCATTTTTATGAACTTTCATCAAATATTTAACCATGGTCATTTTTAAGTCTTTTGTCATTTACAGACAGTTCTGGGTGTACTCTGATGCTTTTGCAAATATGTTCCTATAAAAGGGTTTCATCTTCAAGGAATTCATGGAAAAGACTCTGACAAGTACAGGTTTCTGGTAACTGACTGTACTGTTGAACTGAATGAATAAGCATTTTCAGAACTCTGATGAAAAACTGATGAACTCATAAAAGTGTTAACAAAAGATCAAGATAAAAAAAATTAATTACATCGGACTGCGTGAACTGATGAGGATGATTATAATTTTTGTGACTTTCTGTTTGAATTAAAAAAAAAAATCCCACAAGGACTCAGAGGCAAAAAATGTAGAAATCAGTTTTCACTGCAAAATAAAGGAGCTGTTACAGTGGAGGATTACTGAACTGAATGTCTATATTATGACATAGTATGAGTGTGTTTCATGTTCGGTAATTGCAATCGTTGCTTTTGTTGTGGTCATCCATTTACAATGCTTGGTGTCAGTCTATCTCTTGTAAAAATAAAATACAGTGTGTGTGTGTGAAAAAAAAAAAATCACAGGGACACTCTGCCGTGCTGTCCAATGTAGTAGTCTCTCGTCACATGTGGCTACTGAGCACCTAAAAAGTGCTTAGTCCAAATTTAGATGTGCTGTCATTGTAAAACATACACTGAATTTTGAAGACTTAGTATGAAAATACAAATATAAACTCATAGTTTTAAATAATGATTAAATCCTGAAATGATGATATTTTTGATATATCAGGTTAAATATAATGCATGATTGAAAAAAAAAAAAGAAACTAAAAGTAGAGTTACCATATGATCCTGGAATCCCACTCCTGGGCATGTATTCAGAGAAAACTATAATTTGAAAAGAACCTGCACTCCAATGTTCATAGCAGCACTATTTACAATAGCCAAGACATGGAGGCAACCTAGGGTCCATCAGCAGATGAATGGATAAAGAAGAAGTGGCACATAGATACAATGGAATATTACTCAGCCATGAAAAAGAATGAAATAATGCCATTTGCAGCAACATGGATGGACCTAGAGACTATCATACTAAGTGAAGTAAATCAGACAGAGAAAGACAAATATTGTATGATATCGCTTATACATGGAATCTTAAAAAAAAAGACACAAATGAACTTTTTTACAAAATAGCACTAGACTCACAGACATAGAAAACAAACTTATGGTTACTGAAGGGGAAAGGCGGGGAGGGATAAATTAAGGATTGGGGATTAAAATATACACACTCTTATATATAAAATAGATAAACAACAGGGACCTACTATATAGCACAGGGAACTATATTCAATATCTTGTAATAGCCTATAATGGAAAAGAATATAAAAAATAATATATATATATATATATATATATATATATGTATAACTGAATCACCTTGCTGTAACCTGAAATGAACACATCATTGTAAATCAGCTATATTTCAATAAAAATTTAAAAAAAGATATGACCAGTTCCATGCTCCAGCCCAAATATCATTCTTACATTGACCAGAAGTGGAAATGACTGGGGATGGAAAAGAGTCCTCTAACTAGCCTCTTTGATTTACACACATGGAAACTATCTAGTAGAGAGGACACAGCCAGAGCCAGACCCCAGCTTGAAACGGAATAACAAAATAATGCATCTCTTTTTGGATTTGCTTCTTCATGTTGGCGTGAGCTACCTATACTATCCTAGACCCTCAGCATCTTCCTCAGCCTTTTCTCCAGGTACTTGAGCTGGAAATTTATTTAGAGAAAGCAAACGGATAAAGAACAGTGAATCAGGTTGTAGCCCATCTTTGTCAGGATGCCTGGGTTCTCAAATTGTGTACCTAGAACTTCTGAGCTCTGTGAGCCAAACCAAGTTTCTTAAAATCGCCAGACCTCAGTTAACTCATCTGTGAAATGGATGTTAAAACAGCACCTCCAGGATAGGGTTGCTATGAGAACTGAAGGAAATACTGCGTGGAAAGCACTCAGCAGCTCCTGCCACATAGTAAGTGCTCAGTAACTTGCTATGATTATTGGCTATGATTATTACATGGTCCTTTTGAGCAAAGAGGCTGTTGGGGTGATACCTCTAGCCAGCGCTAAAATTTGCATCTATGGTTTCACTTTGGTAAAGAGTAGCATTCCTGGAAGGGTGGCACTGCCTCAATTTATGCAGCAGCTTTTTCTGATATCCTCCCTGACTCTTTCAGTCTAATATCTTTCCAGTTTCAATTTGCATCAACCCAGAGCCTATCCTTGCCCACCTTTATTCCATTGCCCAGGCTTTAAATACATAGGCTACTAAAACTATCAACAAACCAGGGACTTTACATAATAAGACACAGACAGCACAATAGGCTGGATTACAGAACAGGAAGGGTCTCCTTCCCTTCAAAGGTGAATAATGGAAGCAGAGTTGCATTTGTTAGTACGAACTTCATTGCTGTCAGTCTGTGGCTTAAGCTGCTTGAAATGGATTAGAGGGTAATATGAAGCCCAAATCAGACCCATTTGAAAACACCCGGAGAGAGAGAAAGGTAATGGGTTCTGGAAAGAACCTACTTTCTTGCTTTTTCTCTCACCCCTCCCAAGCCTCATGCTAAAAGCAAGTTAGTGAAAGGATCAGTTCTGCTAAAGAGAGTCAAGGCTGAAAGCAATTTCATCTCCTGAGGAAAGTCCAGGGGAACCAATTCCCCAACCCAGATTTCAGCTTTTCATTTGAGAGCAGGGCTGGGAAGGGAGAAAGAAACTCTGCAGAGACAGGTTAGGAAAGTGCATGGAGCCGGAGGCGGGGGACTTGGGTTCTCACATATCTGAGGATGCTGGATGTGTTTATGGGTGCAGCCAGCTGTCCTTGCCTGGCCTGGGTTTTGTGGCTTTTGGCTTTGTAAACTGTAGGGAAGTGCATGGACCCTGGGCTCAGGAAAGATGGGTGCATGACCTGTCGCTTCATGACCTGTTCTTTCCTGAGATTTCTTCTCTGTGCAAGGCCAAGGTTAGACAAGATGACCTTCAGTTTCTTTCTAGCACTACCATATTCTAGCATGAGCATTCCCTGCCTGCCTGCCTGAGGACGAGAGGACTCTGCTCCTGGGACTACTAAAGGGTTTCTGGTCACATGTCTTTCCTTCAAGAGTATTTCTTGTCCCATGTTACCAACACTTGGATTCTTTGCCAGACCATTGCTGAACCCTGGGGGGCCATCTGAGCCAGCCTCCTCACTTGTCAAGACAGCACCTCTGCTGGTGCTGCAGGACTTGGGCTCCCCTTGGGATCACTGAAACGGGGAAGAAAGGAAGGAGCTGGCAGCTCTGGGGGTGGCAGAGGGAGCCAACGGTCTGGGACTGGAGAGATAGCACGTTACTGCCTTTCAGTCCTTTGTGGAGGGAAGCACAGGACAGGACGGCCGGGGTGTGTTCTACCACATTGAGGGAGTTCTGCAGGAGCCAGAAGTCTGGTCCAGAAGCCACTGGCTGGAGTGGAAGGAAGGGGCCCTCTGCAGAGCTTGTGATGAGCTCTCCCACTGTGCTGTTTCACAGTGAGGCTGCCAGGCCTCGAGCCTGCTCTGTCCCCGGGGGCTGGGAGCCCCCTGCTGTGACTGAATTTTAAATGAAGAAGTTGGCCGGGATATATTTATATTAGCTGCAATAATTACGATAAAATTGGTAAACCTAGAGCGAAGGCTAATTTATACTGTGGATGACATAGTTGTCGGATGAGCATCTGAAGCTCCAATTACAAGACAAATTTCCTTATGAACTGACTGCCTGAAAATGCCCTCGTTGTTATTCTGACAACAGAAGCTAACGCGTTACTCTTCCCTTTTGGAATAAAGAAGGAAGAAAGAAAGAAATGGCAATTGTCTCCCCCAGTTAATAACCTGAGTTGATTCTTCTTCTAAGACTGAAGATGCCTAATGAGCCAGGTTCTAAGCCAGGCTAAGAGGAGCAACATTAAGTCTGACTTAAGTGGCTATTCTTTTTTTTTTTTTTTTTTATTGTATAGTCCTCACAGAATGTATTTATTAAGGAGATTCTTCAGTGTTACAGATGGGTTACAGGAACTCATTAGAAATGCATAAAAAATAGAAGAGACTTCTCTTCAAGAATACAGGAAGTAGCTTCTTAAGGAAGCAAGACTGAGAAGACAGTGTCAGGTGGTCTCCTTTGGTCTCTTCAGGCTTAGGTTAAATTCTGCTCGTTGTGTACATTGAGTGTAACACAGGCAAGAACATTTAAACAACCAGTCTGCAGCCTGGGGAAGTCCTTCTGAATGAAGCAAAGGCACAGCCCATGGTGGATGTTAAGTGGCTATTCTTATCTCCACTAAAAGAAAGCCTGAAAAGAAAATGACCTGGTTTTGCAGAAAGGGATCCTGAGATTAAGCCAAGGGAAGACGCACTGGACTGAACTGTGTCCCCTCAAAATCCGTGCGCTGAAGCCCTAACCCCCAGTATGATGGGTTTTAGGGATGGAACCTTTGGGAGGTAATTAGGTTTTGATGTCTTTGTGAGTTAGTCATTAGTCCCTTTGGGCTGTTAGAACAAAAATAACGTAGACGGGGTGGCTTAAACAACCGAAATTTATTCATCACAGTTCTGTAGGCTGACAGTCTGAGATCAGGGTGCTGATAGACAACAGAGAGTGTCTGGTGAAGGCCTGCTTCCTGGTTCACAGATGGCCATCTTCTCCTTGCATCCTTACTTACATGGCAGAGAGCAGAGAGAGAGGAAGCAAGCTCTCTCATGTCTCTTCCTCTTCTTTTTTTTTTTTTTAATTAATATTTATTTATTTATTTTTGGCTGTGTTGGGTCTTCATTTCCGTGCAAGGGCTTTCTCTAGTCGCGGCGAGCAGGGGCCACTCTTCATCGCGGTGCACGGGCCTCTCACTGTCGCGCCCTCTCTTGTTGTGGAGCACAAGCTCCAGACGCGCAGGCTCAGTAGTTGTGGCTCACGGGCCTAGTTGCTCCGCGGCATGTGGGATCTTCCCAGACCAGGGCTCGAACCCGTGTCCCCTGCATTGGCAGGCAGATTCTCAACCACTGTGCCACCAGGGAAGCCCTTTTCCTCTTCTTTCTTTAAACCTTTCTTTAGTCTCTTGAAAATTAGTAACCCGTATTTCGATCATTTCTTCACTGTGTGACTATTGATACTTCCTACTTTAATTCACGCATTCTGGCAAAACAGGAAACAGTGGCATGTTTTAGTCAATCACTTCTGTTTGCTCTAAACTTTATCCTAACCAAAGCAAAAGAGCTGTTATTTAAAATGAATGAAATATCATTTATTTCTCAATATGTCTCTTCTTATAAGGACACTAACCCAATCATGAGAGCTCTACGCCATGACCTAATCACCTCCCAAAGCCCCCATCTCCAAATATCATCACATTGGGAATCAGGGTTTCAACATATGAATGGTGGGGGGATATGGACATTCAATCCATAGTAAGCCCTCATGATGGAACTTGACCATCCTGGAACCCTGATCTTGGACCCTCTAGTCTCCAGAACTGTAAGAAAATAAATTTTGATTGTTTAAGACAACCAGTCTATGGTATTTTGTTATAGCAGTCTGAGCTGACTAATACAGACTAATACTAATACTAATACTAATACTAATACTAATACTAATACTAATACTAATATTGGGTTGGCCAAAAATTTTGTTCAGGTTTTTCTGAACAGCTTACAGAAACACCTGAACGATCTCTTTGGAGAACCAAATACTAATACTAATACTGACTAATACTGGCTAGTATAAACCTGAGACCTTGACAAAAAAATTTGCTGTAGAGGCTCTAGCGTTTGGATAATGAAGTAAAAAAATCTGTTTTCAACGTCAGCTTGGTCTTTTCTTAAACTGTATGAAGATAGGCAATTACTTAGCTTTTCTAAGTTGCAATGAATTCTTCTGTAAAAGAGCAATATTAATACTATCAAGATCATATAAATGTCATGGAAATAAAATGAGCTAATACATTGAAAGTGCCTAGTGCACAGTAAGCACCTAGGGGCAGCCTTAGAGGATGTCAAGGACATCCGATCAGACTAAAAGGAAGTAGAAGCAAGACTGTCCTGTTGAATTGGCCTTTGGTGTGCAATTCAAGTTCTGATCCTCCACCCATAGAAGTCCTGGAGCCTCTAGATTTTAGAGCCATTGGAGTCTCCCAGTAAACTGGTCTCTGGAAAGAATCTGGTCTTTGGAATCATAGTGACCTGGATTTTAATCCCGGCTCTGCTGCTTCTTACCTCAAAGTGTCATAATCCCTCTGAGCTTCCGTTCCCTTCTCAGCAACCTGGAGATAACACCTTCCTTCTACTATCCCATTGTGAGGAAAAAATGACATATGTGCATGAAGCATGTAGCACAGTGCCTGACACTCCTAGTCATCCTACTAAACTTAATTCATGAAAAGATGCTCAACCTCACTAATTATTAGAGAAATGCAAATCAAAACTTGAGGTATTACCTCACCCTGGTCAGAATGGCCTTCATCAAAAAATCTACACACAATAAA
The DNA here is from genome assembly GCF_965194805.1 of Balaenoptera borealis. NCBI lineage: Eukaryota > Metazoa > Chordata > Mammalia > Artiodactyla > Balaenopteridae > Balaenoptera > Balaenoptera borealis. The sequence goes on along the minus strand of NC_138865.1, from coordinate 17,765,403 downwards.
TGCTGGAGAGGGTGTGGAGAAAAGGGAACCCTCCTATGCTGTTGGTAGGAATGTAAACTGGTGCAGCCACTATGGAGAACAGTATGGAGGTTCCTTAAAAAACTAAAAATAGAGCTACCATATGATCCAACAATCCCACTCACGGGCATATATCTGTAGAAAACCATAATTTGAAAAGATACAACCACCCCAATGTTCATTGCAACACAATTTACAATAGACAGGACATGGAAGCAACCTAAATGTCCATCAACAGAGGAATGGATAAAGAAGATGTGGTACATATATACAACGGAATATTACTCAGCCATAAAAGAGAACAAAATAATGCTATTTGCAGCAACATGGATGGATCTAAAGATCGTCATACTGAGTGAAGTAAGTCAGACAGAGAAAGACAAATATTATATATTGCTCATATGTGGAATCTAAAAAAAAGGCTACAAATGAACTTATCTACAAAACAGAAATAGAGTTACAGATGTAGAAAATAAACTTATGGTTACCAGGGGGTAAGGAGGGGGGAGGGATAAATTGGAAGATTGGGATAGACATATATACACAACTATGTAAAAACCAGATAACTATTAAGGACCTCCTATATAGCACAGGGAACTCTACTCAATACTCTGTAATGGCCTATATGGGAAAAGAATCTCCTTCCCCTCTTGAAATAGTTCTAGATCCCACATAGGTAATTTCTTATCAGTCTTGATATCCAGGACTGGGAGTACCAATTTCATGAAAAAAAATTTATGTATGTTATATATATATATATATACATGAAAGTATCTTATACTTGTAAACTGTAAGAGTCTGTGCAATTAAAAAAGACTATTATTGTTATTGTTATTTATCGAGGGTGAGACCAAGAGGCCCAGAGGTAGCATTAGATAGTGGGCTTCTGCCATGCAAATAGAGGGAAATAGGGTTTGATAATCAATTTGTTCTTAGGCGTTTTTTAGAAAGGGGAGTGGCTCAATGTTTGTGGAGCCCCCCATTTGCCAGGCACTGTATCAGACACTTTGTGCAGTCACAGGTACATCGTGTTATTATTGGGCAGACAGTCCCACACTGTGACTCCTACCATGATCATCATGTATTGCCTAGAACTGTAACTTACAAATCAGATGATTTCTTTCCAATAGATTATAAGCCCCGTAAAGGTAGACACCATGTTTTATAAATATTCACTTTCTCCACAGATCCTGGGATAACGCATTAAAGGAACTTGAGAGATATTTAGTGACTAGGTGGATGTGTGGTTATATTTACTTATTCATTAATTCTATAATCGTTTATTGAGTATATTCTATGTTCCAGGTACAGTTCCAGACACTAGGGATAGAACACTGAATGAAATAGACCAAGTCTACTTTGCTCCCATAGAGCTTGCACTCCAGCACAGGAGCACAACACTTGAGATGTGAAGAGATGCAAGTGGAGAAACGAAATGGAGAAAGTGGTCAGTGGGTTGGGAGATGACCTGCCAAAAGCCACCTCTGAGCCATCTGGATACCCCTCATTATGTGGACGTGGGAGCTTGGTGTCACCATAGGGTCCTGTGTTCATTGAGGTCCAGGCTTCCTAAAGGTGAGCACTATAGCTACTTTCAAGAAGTCTTGTGGTCCTGAGCCAAGGAGCCATTAGTGCTCTCCCCCTTTTGAAGTTAATAGAATTTACTTTTTAAAGCAGTTTTAGGTTTACAGAAAAATTGCGCTGGAAGTACAGAGAGTTCCCATATATCCCCTTGCCCTCAGCCCCCAATTTCCCTTATTATTAACATCTTGCATTAGTATGGTGTATCTGCTACAATTAATGAGCAAATATTGATACATTATTATTAACTAAAGTCCTAGTTTACATTAAAGTTCACTCTTTGAGTTGAATATTTTATGGATTTTGACAAATATATAATGACATGCATCCACCATTACATTACATACAGAATAGTTTCAATGCCCTCAGAACCCCTGTGCTTCACCTAGTCACCCCTCCCTCCCTCCCTGTAGCCCCTGGTGACCATTGATCCTTTCACCACTGCCATAGCTTTGGAGCCTTTTCCAGATTGTCACATGGTTGGAATCATACAGGACCCTTCTCTTTTAGCAATTTTGTTCTGTTTCAGCTTAATTTGGCTGCTGCCTTCCTCAGAGGAATGGAACTCAGAACCCTCTCTCCTTCCAATGGCCATGGGGCCCTTCCTGTAATTGAGAGGCAGCAGGTACAAGATAAGAGTCTTCCCTACTTAGCAAATAGGATAGATCCACTGTTAGCCCAGAGGGGAAAGATTGGATCTTTGCAGTTTCCTTGATTCAGTAAAACACATTTAATCACTTAAATGCTTTTTGATGATGAGCTGGGGGTGATTTTTATCGTTTCAGCCAACTCCCAACAGTCTCTGCTGTGTCCTGAATAAGAGAACTGAGGAAAAAGCAGGGGCATGGGTTTGTTTGTTTGTTTCGGTTTGTTTCGCTTTATTTATCTGTTTGAATTATCTACTTTTGCACTTATAATGACCCAAATTTGCCAGGCAACTGCAAAGCTTCCACTTGGATGCAGGCACTGTGGCGCTGGCGTAATGGAGCTGCTGGCTGTGAGTCTGCCCCATGCACAGTCCCAGAGGTTCCCTTGGGGACAGCGGTGGGCTCTGGCCCTGCTCTTCCCCCGCAGCGCACAGAGAGTGAGAGAACCGTGCAGAAGATGGGCAGGGGAAGGGCAAGTGTGGGTGAGATTTTGCGTGTGTGTTATTTGTCAGAATTAACGACCGCTAGTAGCACTTATCAAAAGTGACGTTTATTGGGTGTGAAATGTTCTAATTTGTTAGATAACACAAGCTGTTTAGTATTAAAGCAACTTTCACACAGCACAGTCTCCTCTGTCATTAGGGACCTCCCAGGATTAATTACTGAGATCTATGCCCCAACATTCAGATGCCTCCCAGAACCATAAACTTATAAATCACGCATGAGCTGATTGCCAAGAAAATTTCCTCAAAACCACGAATCTCCCTGTGAGGGGGACGAAAACAAGTTAAGTGAACAGCTTACCCATGAGCACTCCCTGGAGACCTGAGTTCCTGGTCGGAAAGACTGACTGTCCCTGCTTCTCTCCAGCTGGAGGCTGCTGCAATCATATCTCATATCTATGCACAGTTTTTCATTTTTTATTTTATTTTTTTAACATCTTTATTGGAGTATAATTGCTTTACAAGGTGTATTAGTTTCTGTTTTATAACAAAGTGAATCAGCTATACATAAACATATACCCCCATATCTCCTCCCTCTTGCACCCCTCCCACCCTCCCTATCGCACCCCTCAGGTGGTCACAAAGCACTGAGCTGATCTCCCTGTGCTGTGCGGCTGCTTCCCACTAGCCATCTATTTTACATTTGGTAGTGTATATATGTCCATGCCATTCTCTCACTTTGTCCTAGCTTACCCTTCCCACTCCCCATATCCTCAAGTGCATTCGCTAATTCTGGGTCTTTATTCCTGTCCTGCTCCTAGGTTCCTCAGAACCTTTTTTTTTTTTTTTTTTTTTACAGTCCATATATATGTGTTAGCATATGCTATTTGTTTTTCTCTTTCTGACTTACTTCACTGAGTATGACAGTCTCTAGGTCCATCCACCTCACTACAAATAACTCAATTTCATTTCTTTTTAAGGCTGAGTAAGATTCCACTGTATATATGTGCCACATCTTCTTTATCCATTCATCTGTCAATGGACACTTAGGTTGCTTCCATGTCCTGGCTATTGTAAATAGAGCTGCAATGAACATTGTGGTACATGACTCTTTTAGAACTACGGTTTTCACAGGGTATATGCCCAGTAGTGGGATTGCTGGGTCATATGGTAGTTCTATTTTTAGATTTTTAAGGAACCTCCATACTGTTCTCCATAGTGGCTGTATCAATTTACGTTTCCACCAACAGTGCAAGAGGGTTCCCTTTTCTCCACACCCTCTCCAACATTTATTGTTTGTAGATTTTCTGATGATGGCCATTCTGACTGGTGTGAGGTGATACCTAACCGTAGTTTTGATTTGCATTTCTCTAATGATTAGTGATGTTGAGCATCTTTTCATGTGTTTGTTGGCCATCTGTATATCTTCTTTGGAGAAATGTCTATTTAGGTTTTCTGCCCATTTTTGGATTGGGTTGTTTGTTTTTTTGATATTGAGCTGCATGAGCTGCTTGTAGGTTTTGGAGATTAATCCTTTGTCAGTTGCTTCATTTGCAAATATTTTCTCCCATTCTGAGGGTTGTCTTTTCATCTTGTTTATGGTTTCCTTTGCTGTGCAAAAGCTTTTAAGTTTCATTAGGTCCCATTTGTTTATTTTGGTTTTTATTTCTATTTCTCTAGGAGGTGGGTCAAAAAGGATCTTGCTGTGATTTATGTCATAGAGTGCTCTGCCTATGTTTTCCTCTAAGAGTTTGATAGTGTCTGGCCTTACATTTAAGTCTTTAATCCATTTTGAGTTAATTTTTGTGTATGGTGTTAGGGAGTGTTCTAATTTCATTCTTTTGCATGTAGCTGCCCAGTTTTCCCAGCACCACTTATTGAAGAGGCTGTCTTTTCTCCATTGAATATTCTTGCCTCCTTTATCAAAAATAGGGTGACCATATGTGTGTGGGTTTATCTCTGGGCTTTCTATCCTGTTCCATTGATCTATATTTCTGTTTTTGTGCCATTACCATACTGTCTTGATTACTGTAGCTTTGTAGTATAGTCTGAAGTCCAGAAGCCTGATTCTTCCAGCTCTGTTTTTCTTTCTCAAGATTGCTTTGGCTATTCGGGGTCTTTTGTGTTTCCATACAAATTGTGAAATTTTTTGTTCTAGTTCTGTGAAAAATGCCATTGGTAGTTTGATAGGGATTGCATTGAATCTGTAGATTGCTTTGGGTAGTATAGTCATTTTCACAATGTTGATTCTTCCAATCCAAGAACATGGTATATCTCTCCAACTGTTTGTATCATCTTTAATTTCTTTCATCAGTGTCTTATAGTTTTCTGCATACAGGTCTTTTGTCTCCTCAGGTAGGTTTATTCCTAGGTATTTTATTCTTTTTGTTGCAGTGGTAAAAGGGAGTGTTTCCTTAATTTCTCTTTCATTTTTCATCATTAGTGTATAGGAATGCAAGAGATTTCTGTGCATTAAGTTTGTATCCTGCAAATATACCAAGTTCATTGATTAGCTCTAGTAGTTTTCTGGTGGCATCTTTAGGATTCTCTATGTATAGCATCATGGCATCTGCAAACAGTGACAGCTTTACTTCTTCTTTTCCGATTTGGATTCCTTTTATTTCTTTTTCTTCTCTGATTGCTGTGGCTAAAACTTCCAAAACTATGTTGACTAATAGTGGTGAGAGCGGACAACCTCGTCTTCTTCCTGATCTTAGAGGAAATGGTTTCAGTTTTTCACCATTGAGAACGATGTTGGCTGTGGGTTTGTCATACATGGCCTTTATTATGTTGAGGTAAGTTCCCTCTATGCCTACTTTCTGGAGGATTTTTATCATAAATGGGTACTGAATTTTGTCAGAAGCTTTTTCTGCATCTATTGAGATGAGAATATGGTTTTTCTCCTTCAATTTGTTTAAATGGCTTATCACATTGATTGATTTGCATATATTGAAGAATCCTTGCATTCCTGGGATAAACCCCACTTGATCATGTTGTATGATATTTTTAATGTGCTGTTGGATTCTGTTTGCTAGTATTTTGTTAAGGGTTTTTGCATCTATGTTCATCAGTGATATTGGCCTATAGTTTTCTTTCTTTGTGACATCTTTGTCTGGTTTTGGTATCAGGGTGATGGTGGCCTCGTAGAATGAATTTGGGAGTCTTTATTTCAAAGTCTATTTTGTCTGATATGAGAATTGCTATTCCAGCTTTCCTTTGATTTCCATTTGCATGGAATATCTTTTTCTATCCCCTCACTTTAATTCTGTATGTGTCCTTAGGTCTGAAGTGGGTCTCTTGTAGCCAGCATATATACGGGTCTTGTTTTTGTATCCATTCAACCAGTCTATGTCTTTTGTTTGGAGCATTTAATCCATTTACATTTAAGGTAGTTATCAATATGTATGTTCCTATTACCATTTTCTTAATTGTTCTGGGTTTGTTATTGTAGGTCTTTTCCTTCTCTTGTGTTTCCTGCCTAGAGAAGTTCCTTTAGCATTTGTTGCAAAGCTGGTTTGGTGGCGCTGAATTCTCTCAGTTTTTGCTTGTCTGTAAAGATTTTAATATCTCTGTCAAATATGAATGAGATCTTTCCTGGGTAGAGTAATCTTGGCTGTAGGTTTTTCCCTTTCATCATTTTAAATATGTCCTGCCACTCCCTTCTGGCTTGCAGAGTTTCTGCTGAAAGATCAGCTGTTAACCTTATGGGGATTCCCTTGTATGTTATTTGTTGTTTTTCCCTTGCTCCTTTTAATATTTTTTCTGTGTATTTAATTTTTGATAATTTGATTAATATGTGTCTTGGTGTGTTTCTTCTTGGATTTATCCTGTATGGGACTCTCTGTGCTTCCTGGACTTGATTGACTATTTCCTTTCCCATATTAGTGAAGTTTTCAACTATAATCTCTTCAAATATTTTCTCAGTCCCTTTCTTTTTCTCTTCTTCTTCTGGGCCCCCTATTTCAAATGTTGGTGCGTTTAATGTTGTCCCAGAGGTCTGTGAGACTGTCCTCAATTCTTTTCATTCTTTTTTCTTTTTACTGCTCTGTGGTAATTATTTCCACTATTTTATTTTCCAGGTCACTTATCCATTCTTCTGCCTCAGTTATTCTGCTCTGGATTCCTTCTAGAGAATTTTAAATTTCATTTATTTTGTTGTTCATCATTGTTTGTTTGCTCTTTAGTTCTTCTAGGTCCTTGTTATATGTTTCTTGTATTTTCTCCATTGTATTTCCAAGATTTTGGATCATCTTTATTATTATTACTCTGAATTCTTTTTCAGGTAGACTGCCTATTTCCTCTTCATTTGTTTGGTCTGCTGGGTTTTTACCTTGCTCCTTCATCTGCTGTGTGTTTCTCTGTCATCTCATTTTGCTTAACTTACTGTGTTTGGGGTCTCCTTTTCACAGACTGCAGGTTCGTAGTTCCCGTTGTTTTTGGTGTCTGCGCCCAGTGGGTAAGGTTGGTCAGTGGGTTATGTAGGCTTCCTGGTGGAGGGGACTAGTGCCTGTGTTCTGGTGGATGAGGCTGGATCTCGTCTTTCTAGTGTGCAGATCCGTATCTGGTCGTGTGTTTTGGGGTGTCTGTGACCTTATTATGATTTTAGGCAGCCTCTCTGCTAATGGGTGGGGTTGTGTTCCTGTCTTGCTAGTTGTTTGGCATAGGATGTCCACCACTGTTGCTTGCTGGTCATTGAGTGGAGCTGGGTCTTAGCTTTGAGATGGATATCTCTGGGAGAGCTTTCACTGTTTGATATTACATGGAGCCGGGAGGTCTGTTGTGGACCAATGTCCTGAAGTCGTCTCTCCCACCTCAGAGGCACAGGCCTGACGCCCGGCCGGAGCGCCAAGACCCTGTCAGCCATACGGCTCCCAAGTCTACAGTTGCTCCTAAAGTCCACCGCCTCAATTTTGGGATGATTCGTTGTCTAATCAGGTATTCCACAGATGCAGGGTACATCTCGTTGATTGTAGAGATTTAATCCACTGCTCCTGAGGCTGCTGGGAGAGATTTCCTTTTCTCTTCTTTGTTCGCACAGCTCCCGGGGTTCAGCTTTGGATTTGGCCCCGCCTCTGCGTGTAGGTCTCCTGAGGGCGTCTGTTCCCGCCCAGACAGAACGGGGTTAAAGAAGCAGCTGCTTCGGGGGCTCTGGCTCACTCAGGCCGCGGGGAGGGAGGGGTACGGAGGATGCGGGGCGAGCCTGCGGCGGCAGAGGCCGGCGTGACATTGCAGCAGCCTGAGGCGCGCCGTGCAGCAGCCTGAGGCACGCCGTGCGTTCTCCCGGGTAAGTTTTCCCCGGATCACGGGACCCTGGCAGTGGCGAGCTGCTCCGGCTCTCGGGAGGGGCGGTGTGGAGAGTGACCTGTGCTCGCACACAGGCTTCTTGGTGGCGGCAGCAGCAGCCTTAGCGTCTCCTGCCCGTCTCTGGGGTCCGCGCTGATCGCCGCGGCTCGCACCTGTCTCTGGAGCTCGTTAAGGCGGCGCTCGGGATCCCCTCTCCTCGCGCACCAGGAAACAGTGGTCTCTTGCCTCTTCGGCAGCTGCAGACTTTTTCCCGGACTCCCTCCCGGCTAGCTGTGGTGCGCTAACCCCTTCAGGCTGTGTTCACGCCGCCAACCCCAGTCCTCTCCCTGCGATCCGACCGAAGCCCGAGCCTCAGCTCCCAGCCCCGCCCGCCCCGGCGGCTGAGCAGACAAGTCTCTCGGGCTGGTGAGTGCTGGTCGGCGCCGAGCCTCTGTGCGGGAATCTCTCCGCTTTGCCCTCTGCGCCCCTGTGGCTGCGCTCTCCTCCGTGGCTCCAAAGCTTCCCCCCTCTGCCCCCCGCAGTCTCCGCCCGCGAAGGGGCTTCCTAGTGTGTGGAAACCTTTCCTCCTTCATGGCTGCCTCCCACTGGCGCAGGTCCCGTCCCTATTCTTTTGTCTCTTTTTTCTATTTTCTTTTGCCCTACCCAAGTACGGGGGTAGTTTCTTGCCTTTTGGGAGGTCTGAGGTCTTCTGCCAGCGTTCAGTGGGTGTTCTGTAGGAGCAATTCCACGTGTAGATGTATTTCTGATGTATCTGTGGGGAGGAAGGTGATCTCCGCGTCTTACTCCTCCGCCATCTTGAAGGTCTCTCTATTCACAGTTTTTTAGCCTTTAAAAATTCCATCTGCATAGGTGCTTTCTTTATCATTTATCATTGCATTGCTAGCACCTGAAAAGCATCTGGCACACAGTAGGCCCTCATTCATGATGCTGGATAAATAAAAGCCCTAGAAAGTACAGGGATCTGCCTGGCTCTAAGAAGTGGGTGTACCGCTAGTCCCAGATCACACAGGATCTCAGAGATGGAGCTGCTCCCAGGATCCCATTTCTTCTCTGAATTCAGTGTCTTCCCTCCTTTTGAATCGTTCTTCAAAGCAACATTGTCTCAGGCCTCTGAGGTCTCCCAGAGCAGCACTGTTGACCTCCACTTAAACATAACATTTTTAGGGATTGTGATAAAAACAGTAATGATTCAAATGTAAGGAAGTTTGCTGGGTAATTCCAACACTGCTTACACCAAAGCTGGAGTCAACACAAAGGTGAAAGGTACCCACTATTTAGCAAAGTACTTTGGATCACTAATAACTCTTTGGCACAAGAAAATAAGTGTAAAACTCTGTGAGGTGAATGACAGTGAACATCAGGAAGAATTGCTATGGGCGTGTACTTTTATGAGGTGCATCAGTAAAGGGTGTTGAATCTTCTGTATTAGTCATTCACTGTGTAAGACAGTAAAATATCACATCCAAGGTAATCCAAAAGCATGTGGATTCATTCTCCAAAAAGATACTCCATCTCCAAACCCATCACTCTAGTCCAAAGCATCGTGACGTCTTACTAGCTGTAAAAGCCTTCTAACTGGTTTCCCCTTGTTTATATTTACCCTAAAATACCTCATAACCTCTGCTGTAAACATCTCCATAGTTTCCCAATTGCACTTAGATAAAAACAAAGTATTTTTATCATGATCCAGAAGACCCTTGTAGAAGCTGGCCCCTGGCTACCTTCCCAACCTCTCTTACCATGCCCCCTCTCACTATGCTCAGCCAAACTGGTTTTCTTTTAGTCCCATAGATGTGCCAACTTTTTCCTGCCTCAGGACCTTTGCATATATGCTCATCCCTCTGCCTGCAATGTTCTTCCTCTCACTTTCCCCATGGCTGGCTTCCTCTCATCCTCCTAATCTTCTAATCATCCTTCTAATTTCATCCTGAATGTAATTTCCTCAGAGACGTCTTCCCTGGCCACACAATCTCAACTAGACCTTTCTCTATTAGTCTCTCTTAAAGCACCCCATTCATTCCCTTCATAGCACTAGTTGTTTGTCTTTTCATTTTAGTCTTAACTGCTCCCCTTACATCATATGATATGTAAGGGCAGGAACCACGTATATTTGCTATGCCAGTAGCATCTTAGACTTTACGTAGTGCCTGGCCCCAGAAAAGGCAGACAAGAAATATATATTTTATGAATGGAGGAAGGAATAAATTAATGAGTACCAAGAAACAGAATGCATTTTTAATGTTCCCAACGAGCTTACAATCCATTTGTGTTTGTTTGTGTGCATATAACATTTATGCCCCCAAAGCTCAGGGATTTTTGTCTATTTTGTTCACTGACATATCCTCGATACCCAGAACAGTGCTGGGCCCATGATAACTCAAATAAGTATAAATAAATATTTGTTGGATGAAGGATGAACAGAAATATAAGGAACTCTAAGAACATTTAGCAGGGAGACCTAACCTAGTCTAAAAATCAGAGAAGAGATTTGTGAGCAAGAGGCATTGAAATGGAGACCTGGCATTATCCACACAAAGGGGAAGGAAGGTGGGGCAGGGCAGAGTAGTTCAGACATTGTGAATCACCTAGGTCAAGGCCCACGGGAAGGGGCAAATGTGAGCTTGGCATGCTACAGGTTCTGAAAACAATTCCGTGTGCAATACGGGTGGTAGACACGGAGGGACATTCATGCATCCCTGGTTCCAGGGATGGGTTTCTGGGTAGAAAATGTATTTCCCCAGTTTGAATAAATAAACTGGTGTTCTTATGGGTCTTAATAAGTTTGGTCAGGACAAGTCAGCTCTGTTCACTGGTAATAAATAAATAATTTTCTCTGCATAGCCGAGGACAAGATCCAGAGCTGTGAGGACCTCACCAGGGATGGCTGCCTGTCAGGTTCTGCATGATGGGACTCAAGAGACCCATGGTCTATGCTTGGCGATGCCCAGTGCCTCATGTCTGGGTCCCTGGCTCCCCTCCTATTAATACTTTTGCTCTTACCTTGCTTGGAGGTTAGGGGCAATGTCTAATTCTGCTGGGATTCCCCAACCTCATTCAATACACAGTCTTGCACATGGTAGACATTCTACCCTCAGTGAGGAATTGAATTAAATTTGGCAATGCAGAGATAGAAAAGGCCCGAGAAAAAGACGACTGCATTGATCACTTGTCTGCATTGTTCCTAACCTCTTCTGTATCTCCTGTTTTGCTTTTACCCAGAAGGTTCTTCCATGCCTCCTCCCAAATCCTCTCTTCCCTTCTATGCCAACCATGGGAAGCCCTGAACCTCTATGTAGAAGTAAATCTAAGGTTCTTTTTCTTTTGCTCAGTGAATATTGATTGAGGGCTGACCATGAGCTGGGCTGGGTGCTAAGTTCTGGGGATGTCATGAATAACAAATGGGCATATTCTTTGCCCTCAAAGAGTTACAATTTAGTAGGAGAGTCAGATATTAAATTTAAATGCACTAATAAATATATAACTCAAATTGCGATGTAGGTTGTACATCAGCTGTAGGAAAAGCAAAGAGTCAGAACACAGGTAGCTTAGGTTTGGGGGAAGTCTAAGCAACACTTGAGTTGAAATTAACACATAGAGGCAAGTAACCATGCAAAGAGTGGGGAAGAGCCCTTTAGGCCAAGATGAGGGCGTGTAAAACGCCCAGAGGCAGGACAAAGCTCAGTGCGGAAGAAAAACAGAAAGAAGGTCTGGGTACGTTGGAATGAATCTGGAAGCAGACCTGGCTAGATTAGGCCTTCTGGACCAGGTTCAGGATTCTGAGTTTTATCCTTAATTTAACGGGAAGCCCCTGAAGAGTTTTAAGCAGCAAATGACATAAAAATTTACATTTTTACAAGATCATTCCAGCTGCTGTGTGGAGAAAAATTCGAAGGTGCTAACAGGAAAGATATTGCAACAGTCTATGTGAGAAATAACAGTGGTTTGCACCTGGGAGCCAGAGATGGAGAAAAGAAGAAGAGGAGAGAGATTTTTGAGGTAGAAATGACAAGATTAGTGATGGCCTGGCTTGGGGGAAGAAGGACAGGAAATGGTAAAAATGGCTTCCAAATCTCTGGTTTGGATCAAAGAAAGCTCCTTCAAGGATCTTGCCTTGTTCTATTTGGTTCTTGCAGTGACTTTGGGAAGAAGGTAGCCAGGGGGTGTTTTGTCCCTGGTTAACAGAAGAAAATAAGAAACTGAGAGATTAAGTGATTCCTCTGGAGTCTCATGGCTGGCAGGGAAAGGCCAGGACTAGCTCCCTCCTCTCTAGACCCTGGGTCCAGCCATCTCCCACTAACGCCCGTGGAAAGTGTCCATGTCCTGTAAACAGGACTCTCCCCATCACAGGACCAACATGGCGGCCCCATTGCTTTTGGGCTGGCAGCTTCTCTGGCCCCTTTGTCTGCAGCTCCATCTGCGCCTATTCTGTCTCTCCCCCCCTGCCCTGGGCTCACTCTTACTTAATGACTCTCATCTCCCAGACAGTTCCTCCCAGAATCTACAATGGGCAACATTACGAACTCCTCATGTCTGGTGATAACTTTTTATGAGGTTTTTATTCTTTTACAATATATTAAAGACATATTTTTGCCAGGTTTTTACTTCGGTTTATGTCTTGTCCTTGAATCACTCCTCTTCCCCCCCACCCCCCCGGCCCCCTTCCGTTCCTTCCCCCACTCCCTTACCCGAGCAGGCTCTGCACTGGAGATGTTTAATTCTCCTTTAATCTCAATTCCCTGAGGTACATGAAAGCAGCTTTACGAGCCCATAAATCCAAGAAGATAAAGTGCATTTTTATTAGTTGTGTTGGCATCAAAGGGAAAAAAAATGGAATCTAATGTGAAATAGTCAATAATGAATTTGCTTAATAGCCCTCCTCATCACCTCAACGGGTCTCACTGAAGGCAGTGGCCTCCCAGGTAGGGTGTGAGCCTGGCAGCCTTTCTCAGGGCATGAGGCAAGGGGTACTGCCCTGCCTGGTTGTATTTTTATTTTTATTTCCTCCAGTAGGAAGACATTTCTTCCAAATGGAGCTAGGAGGCTTGAAGGAGGGCGTGGAGAGGGGAGAGGTTAGAGCATTGGGCATCAGGGGAGGGGATGGGCTGGCTAGGGGTTGAAGCCCCCAAATCCTGGTGGCTGCCAGGGGTCCTGTCTGCCCTGCTCTCAGCCCAGGTGGATGTTTTGTCAACTGAGAGCTTTGGGGACAGAAAGATAAAGGGAAGAGTCAGTGACGGACCTGTGTCACTAACAGAGAAGATGTGCTACCTCAGGGAGCAGACCAGCTCCGCAGGTGGCCAGCACCCCTGTGAAACCAGGGAATGAGCATTTCCTTCATGAATGTGGTGTTCCACCCACGCACCAAGTGAAGGGAGAGGAGCAGCCCTCATGGCACCGTGCTGACCTCCAGGTCAGAACTTGGTGAAGGTTCAAGTTCATCTCAGATCCTGCAGGGGGTCTCCCTGGTACCCCCTCCTCTCATGAGCTTAGTGCTTTTGCTAATGACTTCCTGTCTCATCCTGTCTCTGTGGCTACAGGTCCAGGGTTTGCAATCCCTCTCTGATTTCTCCCCATCCCTCCTCCTTTTCTCATCCTTTGCCTCTTTCTCCCCCTTCTCTCCCTACCTCCCTCTACCTTTCTTGCCAGTCCTCAGTCTTGCAAAAAAGACTGAGAGAAAGCCCTCGTGCCTAGGCTACTACCCACAGCGAGGGCCCTGATCCTAACATCTACAAGCTGGGCAGCCGTTCGGGTTAATTTCCTGAGGATACTGAAGTTACTGGTAGATCTTTGACTACAGTTTTAGGACCTTTGGGGGTTGAAAGGAGAGCTCTTTTCTCCTCCTCTTTCATAGAAAATGGGAAAGGGGCGTTTACAGGGATAGAGGGGAGTTTGGTTTCTGCCACACGGCCACTAGATGGCAGTAGTCAAACGTGCAAAAAAGTAAGCAGCCCGCAATCCATCAGCAACCCTCTCTCCCAGCATTTCTCCCTGCAGAAGGAAGGGTTGGAGGTAGGGTGTTGAGACAAGATGCAGAGAGCCAACACATAGGTAGGACCTGTGGGACCTGAGGCAGGCATCTGCCTTGGAAAATGGGTGGGTCCGCAGCAGCTTCATGGTAGCGTAAGAGGACCAGGCAGCCTGTGTGCAGAGGGCTGCCTCCCCCATGTGGGGCTTGCTGTCCTGCCCAGTAGGAAACCCAGCCGCAGGGTTTCCAATTCCTCTGCCGCGGTCCTTGCCAGGTGAGGTGGGCATTACCACACCTGGATACTGCTGCCTTCAGGTGTGACCCTCAAGGTGCTTGGCCTTACCAGGGGAGAACAAATGGCTTCCAATTTCTCAAGGTGGCTCTCAGGGTGGGCTGTAGCTTCATCTTATTTCAAGGATGCCCTGCGGTCACTAAGGGAAGGACACAGCGCTGAAATTGGAGTAAGGTTGTAGCTTAAACTGCCTATTGTGAAAGCTGCCCATCTGCCTGGAGGAGCTGGAGCCTGGACCAGCCTGTCAGTCAACACATTGACAGATACAGGCAGGAGATAATGGGAGGTGTTTAATAAATATTTCTTGGGTAGTCTCTGCCCTTCAGGACCTTATAATTGAGAAGGAGAGAGAGAGAGACAGTGTGAAGCAATTAGGGAATAATGTAGTGCAGGGCTGCGTCTTACTCTCACTGAACTGGAGTTTAGAATAGAGAGAGATCACGTAGGGCTTGTGAAATTTGAGCTAGGTCTTGAGGGTTTACATAAGAAGAAGTTACAGAATGACTAGAGAAGACAGGAAGGGCCATGGCGTCATTAAAACATTTTATCTGCAGGAATGGAGGGTTTATGCTACACTTAGCAAGATTAGGTAGACCTAGGTTGGTGGTGGGTACTTGAAAGTCAGGCCGAGGAGTTTTGTTCTTGAAACCAAAGCAATAGGGAGCTATTGCAAGTTCTTGAGCAGGAGAGTGACGTGCTGGAAGTGTTGGTTGAGAGAACTCTCAGCTATGGCTCATGTCTGGGAGGCCATTGAGTGCAGGGATGGTGGGTCTTCCTTTTCTGTGGCTCTCAAAGGGACCAGTGTAATGCTTGGCCTTGGTCAGCATTCATAAATGATGACTTGAATAGACGTGCAGCCGGACCCCCAAGGACACTGAGGCCAGTGACGGACTCCCTCAGGGGAGGTCAGATTCACTGGTGAGTGAGTGGAGCAGAGCTAGGACTGCCCGCGGCTTGGCTGAGTGCCGCCCACACCAAGCACCAGTTTTCCGAGGGCTGCTTTGTTCACTGGCTCAGCAGAGCTTGTGAGATGTGATCACAAGCTCGAAATAACACAGACAGTCTCTGCTCTCTGCCACTTCCTATTCTGCTGATCCACGTATCTGACAATGCCGAAGAAACACCTACACCTTCCTTCCCTTCCTGCGCAGCCCACTTGTGGGGATTTCTGCAGTCTGAGGGATACCAGTGCGGGAGGCGCTCTGCCTGCAGCCCCCTTCCCCAGCCCGGGGTGTCCTCTAGCGGCAGAGGGAGCACGTAGAGGTAGCCTTATCCAAACACCAGTGGAGGCAAAGCGTCTTAGTGCTTTTTGGCCTTCTGCCACGGTGAGGGGCAGAGCTGACTGAACAAACACCCTGTTTTTTCCAGGTGTTTTCACCTTCATGTTCATTTCTGATTTCCAGTGGTTGGTATCATTTCATTCATCTGTAGTTGAACAAACAGAGGAGTGGCAATGGTAGGCGATTTACAACAGATGGCATCCTTTCTAAGCTCCGGAACCTGGGGTGAACCCCTGCCCTATTCATGCCAGATCCTGTGTCTGTCCCATGAGACCCTGTTGCCTGGGCCCAGGCTATGTGGATGGGGGATGCAGAGAGGATCCAAGTCTGCCACGGCGGTTCTCAAACGTGGAGGTGACAAGGCCAGGTGGAACTAGGGAAAGTGTTCCCAGAGTTCAGGAGCACAGCAAAATCCTGATGTCAGGATGGGGCTCTAAGCTTCCTCAACGCTAAGGCTAAGCCCAGGAGAAGACTGGCCTTGGGTGTGCTTAGAAGTCAGGACAGTGGAGAGACGAGGTCCAATGCAAGAGAGAGACAGGGGTCAGGACCACTTAAGTATCTGGCAAAAGAGGCCAGCTGTCAATCAACAAACATTTCTTGAATGCCTCCTTACCACAGATGAGGTGCAAGACATGATTCCCAATGCTGGTGGGGAGAGACACCAGGAAACCAACAGTTACAATATAATGTGCTATTTGTGGTTATGGGGATGTGTAAAAAGGCTCTGGGAATCTGAAACAAAAATCAATTACATCTTCTCTGGGGCAGTGGGGGTGAGTGTAAGGACCTTGGGAACACATGAGAGAGCTCATGCATTGACTTGGTTCATGGACGGGGCAAGTGATGGGCATGTGGCACAGAGCCTCTGGACATGCTGCTGTAGCCGCTGCCTCCTGGAATCTGCTGGGGCCGGGGCTGTGCAGACATGGTCCTTCGTGTCTCAACGCTGTGGTCACAGGCAGCGCCTGCCTCGGGGACCTGAGATCTACAGCATCTTCTCTTCCTTCTTGTCCCTTAGAACTCCACAAATCCCAGCACAAGAGCCGGTAATGAGTCTCTCCAGTCCCTTCTTCCTGGTCCAGGACCTTGTTGCACACATCATCAGGACACTGGAGACTCTATCATGAGAGATGTTTCCTAACTGTTTTAAACCATCTTTAATGCCTCAGGGCCCCGTTTGAGAGGACGTGTTGTCAGTTTGGTTGGATCAGGAGCACCCAAGTGTTAGTGGACTTGCTTTTCCCATGTGAGAGAATACATTTTTGTCTCTTGGTAGTGGATGGTATATGTTTTCCAGAGGCAGTGAAGCCCCTCAGAGGATGGTAGGGTGGTAACTGCAGTGTGCCCTGCAAATAATAATGAACTGAATGTGAAATAATAGCCACCATTTATTAAATGTCCAAAGTCACGTAGTAAGGACATGGAAGTTCAAATGAGAATTTATCTGTGATGGGGGTGGGCTCCACAATGGGGCTTGTGATGCTGCTGGGTGAGTCTGTTGAACAGAGGGAAGGCTGGGAAGAGGGAGGACCAGTGGGCCAGGGAGACTAAGGTGTGCAGCTAGCTCTAGGATAAGAAACAAGTGTGTGAGAGTAGCTCATGGGTCCAGCCTCTGCTCTCCATCCCAGCAGCCAGTTCCTGGATGTCTCCAGGTGACTGTGGCTTCCTCATACAGCACTTGGGCCACTTAACAGATCCGGTCCCCAGCCTGTGCACCAAATTCATCTCACCTGGTCAGGGGGCACAGAACATTCTGTAACATGACATGAATTTGATTCAGATTCAAAGGCAACTAGCATTGATTGAGAACCTACTATATTCCAGGCTTTGGGCCACAACATTTTGTCTACATTAGCACATAATCTTTATGACCACCTGGTGTGAGGCATTATCTCATTTTTTGAGTTGGGAGGTCCTGGAGTGTTGCCTAAGTTTCCATGATGAATTAATAAAGGTGGCAGCTTCTTTCCTCTGTTTTAGCTATTTCTGAGGTCCTTTCAGTTCTAATATTCTATTACCTGGGACCATTGGGAGAAACTTGAGAAAGGATTACAGATTACAGTAGGATGTTAGATGCTTCCAATAGGACAACTTCCTCTTTTCTGTTATTAACATTTTCTCCTCTCAGGTGCTCTTTCATCTGGATAGCTGACAGCTAAAGTTTCCTTATTCTCCTCCTCCTCCCCTCCCCCCTCCTCCTCCTTCTCCTCCCCCTTCCCCTCCCCTCCTCCCCTTCCTCTTCCCCTCCCCCTCCCCCTCCCCCTCCTCCTCCTCCTCCCCCTCCTCCTCCTCCCCCTCCTCCTCCTCCTCCTCCTCCTCCTCCTTCTCCTTCTCCTTCTTCTCCTTCTCCTTCTCCTTCTTCTCCTTCTTCTCCTCCTTCTTCTCCTTCTTCTCCTCCTTCTCCTTCTCCTTCTTCTCCTTCTCCTTCTTCTCCTTCTTCTCCTTCTTCTCCTCCTCCTTCTTCTCCTTCTTCTCCTCCTTCTCCTCCTTCTCCTCCGTCTTCCTCTTCCTCTTCCTCTACTCTTTTCATAGCCCAGCGGGTAAAAGTCAAGGAAAACATGAAATTTGAAACAATGGAGAACTTGCATAATGAAGGCCAGTGTATAAAGAAGAGAAGAGAGGGCTTCCCTCGTGGTGCAGTGGTTAAGAATCTGCCTGCTAATGCAGGGGACAGGGGTTCGAACCCTGATCCGGGAAGATTCCACACGCTGTGGAGCAACTAAGCCCATGCACCACAACTACTGAGCCTGTGCTCTATAGCCCATGAGCCACAACTACTGAGCCCACGTGCTACAACTACTGAAGCCTGCGCACCTAGAGCCCGTGCTCTGCAACGAGAAGCCACTGCAATGAGAAGCCCGCACACTGCAACGAAGAGTAGCCCCTGCTTGCTGCAACTAGACAAAGCCCACGCACAGCAACGAAGACCCAATGCAGCCAAAAATAAGTAAATAAATAAATTAAAAAAAAAAAAAGAAGAGAAGAGAAAGGTGAGGAGAACTAAGGAGAAGATATCATATCCAGAAAGAGAGGGCCTGGATACAGCCTCAGCCTGCCTCTTCTAGACTGGTGGATGGGGCTCAAGAAAGTCACATGACCTGCTTGGCGTGGCTGCCACTAGCTGTTCACTGGTCACACTGAATCCTCTTCCTTTTGAGTTAATAGTGAGGCTGCATTTCCTAGCCTCCCTGAAGTTAAGATGATCAAATGACTGAGTGTTGGCTGACGAGATGTGGATGGAAGTGACGTGTGCTACTTCCAGGCCTGGCTGGTAAGACGCTCTCACCCAGGATCTCCATTGCTCCTTCCTCTCCCACAGTGACACTAGTAGCCATTTGCCAAAGGTGGCAGAGCCAGGGATGGAAGGAGCTTGGTCTCTCCCTGCATTACCACTGTGAGAGATCAACTTTCGTTATGTGAAGCCACTGGGATGTGAGGGTTTATCCGTGCCACCAGCTAACATCACCTCAGTGAATATATTCAGGTTCCTCATATGGGAAAACAGAGGCTGGGAGCCAGAATGATTTCTGAGGCCCTTCTAGTAAAACAGAATTTAACAGCTTCTGATTCAATGGCCCCACAAAAGAGATGAGCAAATCCCAGCAGCATAAGCATTGAGCATCGTTCATAGTACCTTGTGAGTTTCTCTACAGCCAGTCTTTAGGGAGCTCCCATTGGAGGCCAGTGATAAACAGCTTTTCTTTCCTGGCTCCAAGTGACCTAGCGGAGGACCCTTCTCTCTGTGAATTGTGTATGATAACAATCTTGTTTTCCAGAATAGTGCTGAAGATGACATAAATAATGGTTTGCAAAGATTGCTTTTGTACACACTAAATGCCATGTAAGGGATTATTATTGATTATAGATCAGGTTGTATTGGGATTGAGGAAGTCAGCAAAAGATTCAGCAACTCACAAGTGATCATTTTAAGTATGACATTTACCTTCAATGACCGCAGCCAGGCTACACAGTATTAGCCCAAATGGTGATATAATCCTTTTCATGTGAATCCAATCGGTAAAGATCAAGACTTTCATACACAGACAAATAAGAGAATGACTGTTTTCAAGTCAGGAATCTTTATCAGTTTCCCTGATCTTCTCTTGCTTAATGCTGAGAGAAAAAAGGGGGAAACTTTCAACTGAAGAGTGGTCAATTAAAGATCAATTCAAAATAATGATAAAATAACACTATTGGGAGAGGGTGTGTCAGACTAAATAAAATCCAACTTAAATATGATTTTTAAAAACTAGTGCACAGGGACTTCCCTTGTGGTCCAGTGGGGAAGACTCCACGCTCCCAATGCAGGTGGCCCGGGTTTGATTCCTGGTTGGGGAACTAGATCCCTCATGCGTGCCGCAAGTAAGAATCCCTCATGCCGCAACTGAAAAAAAAAAAAAAAGATCCCGCATGCCGCAACTAAGACCCAGCACAGTCAAAATAAATAAATCTTAAAAAAAAGAATTTATGAGGTTTAAAAAAAAGAAAAAAACTAGTGCACAAAATGAAGTACAAGTTCCTAAGATGGGTTTGCAGAGGCAGTTCTATCAATATAGTTTTTGCACCTTCCTTGTGCTGGGAATACAGCAGTGAACCAGAAATACAAATTCCCACTCTATGGAGAAAATAGACAATGTACGTTTAGGGAATTTGATGTCAGATAAAAATAACCAACAACCGATTGAATCTGCCATGTTCTTTTTTACTAAGCGTTTTACAGGTACTAACTCATTTAAGCCTTGTTAGAGCTTTATAAGATAAGTGCTGTGACTCTGATCTCCATTTTACAGGTGGGAAAATTAATGCACAGAGAGGTTAATTGCCAAAGCCAGGGGGCCTGCTCTTAACTACTAATCCATAATGTTCCTTATTAGTGCTAAGGACTATAAAGAACATAGATCAGGGACTAAAATCTAATAGAGAGGAGGTGGCTAATTAGATAGGATGGTTAAGAAGAGAAGATGTTTGAACAAAACCTGAGTGAAGAAGCCAGTCTAAGGATATCCAGGGAAAGAGTGTGTTCCAAGCAGAGGGAACAGCCAGTGCAAAGGCCCTGAGGTGGAGAAAGTTTAGTCGGTGTGAGGAATATCAAGAATGTTGCTTTGACTTCAATGGATAAGAAAGGGAGAAAGTTGGAAACAAAAAACAAAGTTGGAAAGATAGGTGGGGGCTAGATCTTGCAGGGACTTGGCATCCGTGATAAGGGCTTTGGCTTTTGTCTAAGAATTGTGGGAAACCATCATAGGGTTTTGAGCAAGGGCAAATATAGGGTCTAATTTACATTCAGAAAACAGTGAACCGGGCTTCCCTGGTGGTGCAGTGGTTAAGAATCCGCCTGCCAATGCAGGGGACACGGGTTCGAGCCCTGGTCCAGGAAGATCCCACATGCCGTGGAGCAATTAAGCCCATGTGCCACAGCTACTGAGCCTGCGCTCTAGAGCCCACATGCCACAACTACTGAAGCCCACGTGCCTAGAGCCCATGCTCTGCAACAAGAGAAGCCACCGCAATGAGAAACCCTCTCACCGCAACAAAGAGTAGTCCCTGCTTGCCACAACTAAAGAAAGCCCGTGCATAGCAACGAAGACCCAACGCAGCCAAAAATAAATAAAATAATAAAACAAAAAAACCAATGCTGCTCAGTGTATGGCAGGAGTGCAAGGAGACAGGAGTGGAAACAGGGTGGGGGCAGAATGGAGTCTACTGCAATAGTCGGGGTGAGAGAGAATCTGGGATTAGATCATAGTGATAATAATGTAAGTGCTAAAGCATTGAGAGCTGGTAGTTGATGGTTACTGCAGCCTTACTCAGCAAATTCTGACTTTCCAAACAGGCTTTTGTCCCCTTCACTCCGTGGAAGCACTGGATGTGGGATGTGAGAGAAAGAGAGGGATAAAGATGATATCAAGTCTTTTTTGGCCTGAGCAACTGAGTGTGACATGGTGGTGGTGCCATTTGCTGAAATGGGGAAGCAAGGAGATGAGTAGGTTTGTTAAAGGTGGTTGGAGGTAATTGAGAGTTCTGTGTTGGGCATGCAAGTGGGGATGCTTGATGCCAAAAACTCAGCCTCTGTGTGCCAGTGCCGAATCAAATCTCAGAGACAAGAGTTTTGGGTGAAGTAGAAAAGAACAGCTTTATTGCTTTGCCAGGCAAAGGGGGACACAGTGGGTTCATGCCCCTCCAAAACAGTGTCCCAAACCAGGAGGATTTGTGAGAGTTTTATAGCAATGGTTCAACGGTGGGGTTGCTGATAAGATTAGGCTGTGTGCAGGACCTGCACTCCTTTAGTCTGGTCTCAGGTAATCTTCTGATGAGTTTCTCTGTTTTCTTTAATCTGGCCTCAGGTGGTCTTCTCTGGAATGAAGCATGTTGGCATCTTCCATTTGTTGGGGTTTTAGTTCTGTAAAAAGCTCAAAGATACTATTATGTGTATCCCTTGAGGTGGAACCGGGACGCTGCCTGAAGGTTGCACTCTAGTTTCTTGGATGCTCCCCCCTTGTCTCTGCATCCCCTCCCTTCACTGATTAGCAACTGTTCTAATCTGCCCTTTGGAACCCAGGGAAGGTCATGGAGGCTGGGGTCTGTTCCCTACAAACAAGAAATGGGGAACAGAAAGGCTTCCATGCCCAGGAGCCCCACAGGGTCCTGCTCAGTTTCATGCTGAGTAAGAAATCATATCTCCTGCCTGGAGTTCAGGGGAGAAGAAAGGGCTAGAGATATTACATTTGGAATTCCAGCCACAGATGAATGAGATTACCTAGGATAAAATGGTAGAGAAGAGACATGCTCTAGGATTTTAACATTTAGATCTCAAGAAGAAGAGAAGGAGCCAGTAAAGGAGACTGACAGAGTGTAATAGGGAAGAACAAATCTGACTCCATATTGGATCTGTTTCTCTTACTTTAACCTTTGAATTCTATTGCTTTTGCTACAAGTTAATCACTAAAGTGATGTTACTCATAGCTTAAAGTAGGCATAAAGGCCCATCTCTGGGAACCCTGCCTCCCATGCCTGAGCATTAAGCTAAAATACCTTTGTTTAGATCACAGGAAACATCCTGACCAGGCCCACCTGTGAAAGGCTGCAGTAAGGAAGAAATTAACACATCCCCTCCAGGGTCTGGCCAGAACCAGGAAATATTTGCAACATCTTAGCACCTTTTTTATTTTATCTCCTCACCTCCCCCTCTTTGCTCTATAAAAGCAACTAGTATCCAAACCTGGGCCAAAGAACCATCCCAAAGATGGTTCTTTGGGACAATAGTCCACCATCTTCTTGGTCTGCTGGCTTTACAGATAAAGTCACTATTCCTTGCCCCAGGACCTCATTTCTTGATTGATTGACCTGTCGTATGGTGAGCAGTATGAGCCTGGATTCAGTAACAAGGGGGGCCAGTGAAGTAGAAGGAAAAACAGAGAAAGTGGGTTTCCCAATACCAAGGCATGAAAGTGTTCTGAGTAGGGTAGTATAATCAATGTTTCAACAAGGAGGGGACCAATAATTGATCACTGGATTTGGTAACATGGAAATGGTTTAGACAAGTGCAGTTTTTTTGTTCCTGTTTGGAAAGTCAGAATTTACTCAGTAAGGCTGTAGTAACCATCACCCACCATCTCCCAAGGACTTGTCAAATAGCAATGTTTTGTTGTGTTTGTTCATGCTATGTGTTGGCAGCTGTGGGTCAGCTACAGTTCTGCTCCTTATAACTTCTCATTTCAAAACCCAGGCTGAAGGAGTAGCTCCAATCTGGGCTTGCAGTTATTGTAGCCTAGGGAAAGATTGCTGGTGGCAACCCTGCATGCCTCTGAAAGCTTCTGCTCAAACATGCCCCATATCATGTCCACTCTGATTCTCCTAGATGAAGCCAGCCACATGGCCAAGCCTGCTGAAGGGGTGGGAGGTATACCCCACCTGCGGGTCACATGGCAACGAACAGGGACACATAATCCTTACAGAGAAAGGAGCCAGTAGTTGGGAACCATAATACAATCTTCCACAAAGAGAGTTCAAGAAAAAATTGGAAAGTGAATTAGTGAAGATAAGAATTATAGAAAACCCCAAGAATTTTACTATAAAGGGAAATAAGGTTGTAGCTGGAGAGTTTTTTTTTTTAAAGATGCATATTATTTTGGCACGTTTGTGTGTGATATACTGATCTAGAGAGATGAAACTGAAGCAGGAAAGCAATAGAATAGCTACAGGGATAAAGTCTTATAGGTGGAAGGAAACATGTTCCTCTGGACAAGTGGATGGGTTGGCTTCTAGGAAGAGTTTATCTTCTGTGACAGAAGAAAAGGTAGAGCCTGTTGGCACAGAGGCTGGGAACTGGGGCTACAAAAAGAAACAGAATTTCTCTGATTGCTTCTATGTTCTCAGTGAAATAGATGGTCATTTAAGAGTAAAGAGGTGGAGAGGGTGTTGGATATTTGAGAAGTAAAACGTTGTGAAATAATTGCCACATGGAGTCAGAGCAAGAAATGAACAGGAAATGAAGTAGGAATGTGGGCCCACCTGGGTTAGGTGGGTTTAAGGTGAGAGCAGTCAAAGTATTTGCAGTTTTTCATCATTTCCATTCACCTGGATGCAGATATGAGGTAAGTGGAGAGCTGGGTTTAAACAAAAGTGAGAGTCTTCCAGGATGGAGAGAGAGGGGAACAATGGTTTAGTCAGTGGATTGATTTTAATAAGGGAACGTGGAATAAACACGTTGGAAAATGTGATGGCCGGTGAGCTTAGATTTTATGATCTGGAAGTTCTGGGGGGTCAAAAATTGTTGAAGCAGGGGTAATGGAGAGAGTAAACTGAAAAACTGGTGATGGTGGTCAGTTGGATATTTGACATCAAGATATTAGAAATGGTTCAGTCGATTATGACAAAATCTGGGTTATGGGCATGGGAGTAGTTGACTGAGGTGGGGCTGAGATGATTACTGAGCTGATTATTGGAGGTGACGTCAGGCACTGAGAAGCTACAGTGTTAAATCGACCAAGTATGCAGATGTAGAAGTCGCCAAGAGGGAGGATATGGGAAAGATGGAGGGAGAAGGAGTTGTAAACAAAAGCAACAAAGAGGCAAGATGTGTATTAGCCTCAGATTCTCAGATGTGGTCCTAAAGGTCTCACCTTTTCTTCTTTTGAGCAGTGTTGGGGAAGGGTGTGTTCTTGATGTCTAATTGGAGGTGCTCCTACATGGGCTGTCCAGTAGCCTGGCATATGGAGAATGTAGAAAAGGCCCCAGGGTCTTATATAGGAATGTGTCCTTTCCCTTGTTTCCATCCTGCCTCCCAGCTGCTGAAGTATGGAGGGCTGATGGATGCTGGCTGGCTGTGAGAACAGATGGTGCCTTCCCACAGCAAGTCAACAGTAATAGAGGCCAACACAGGCCCCAGACTCGGGGAAGTTCAGTGACAGGAGTGGTTGTACCAAGTCACAACAGTGGCAGGGAGAGGAGGTCCATGGATGTGTGGTGGGGAGAAGAACACAAGTAAAGGAGGGCCATTGTCTTGTCAATCCAGGAAATGATCTGTAAGATGCTCCCATCCATCATACAGGATTTCTCAGAAGGCTTCCCTTCCTACCTGCATGATCCCTAGCCCAAGCCCCAGCTTGGCAAGACCAATTTGATTTAACAGTGAAGACTTTTAAGGTCTGAGCATTCACACCTCTTGGAGTGGGGCATCCATAGGGAACTTGACTAGGGACACTTTTTGATGGCATTGCTTTTAGTCCATTTTATCACAGAGCTCTGAGATGGAGCTGACATCCCACAATTGGACATTTGGCTCAGCAAAATGACAGCTGTTTAAATAACAGGTTCTCCAAAATATAGTCTTTTTCTAAGGCTTATTGTAATGTTTAGGTTCCTAAGCTTTGGTTTTTGAAGATGCTCCTCTTTGAGTTTTTCTCTTTTTTTTTTCTTCCTTGACCAGAAGAAGGTGGCAGTTGACCTGCCCCTTCAGCTATGATTCTTTTTTCCCTTTCATAACAGTTGTTTGTCACAAGCTTTGTGTAGTATTACGTGTGGATGATATTTGGGAAGTGGCTGAGTATGTGTTGGGACTTTATAAAATCATATGGATCTGAGTTTGGACCTAAGCCATGTTACTTGCCTGCTGTTCCTTAACCCTCTCTGTGCCTCAGTTTCTTCATCTGTTTAATGGGATAATAATAAGACTCACTCACAGGAGTATTGGAGTCACGTGAGGTAATTTCTGAGCATAGTTGCTGACAAGTAGTAATCAGTCAACAGGTCAGTGATAATACAATTACTATAATCAACAATATCATTATCATTATCAAAATCAAAATGACTCTTGGGAATCACCTTCCAGTAGATCACCTTAACCTCTGTTCTGCAAAAAGGTATTGAAAAGTCTGTACTTCTAAGTAATAGCCATAGAAAAAAAAAATTAGGGTTCTGTTCTAATGTGCTTCCAGGGTAAGCTGGGTATAGAATCCTCTCTAAAATCTTTTAGGAGGGTTGGCACATCAGTCAGGACTCTTTCAGTCTCAAGTGACAGAAACCTAATTCATACTAGCTTAAGGGAAAAAGTATAATTTTCAAACAAACAGGTACAGAGATAATAAAAGACACAGGCAGAAACTTTCTCCTCTCTCACTTTTCCTCTCTTTCTCTCAAACTAAGTTACTCTCTCTGTTCATCACTCGACTCAGTTTCCATCTCTGTGTTGGCTCCCTTATCTCTTGATTTCCATTTGATTAAGGACACAACCATGGGCAATTCTGGAGTAACATCCTTAAATTCCTGGAGAAAGAAAGAGCAATTTCTTAACCTCCAACTACTGAAAATTCCAGGGAGGGACTTTGATTGGTCTAGTGTGAGTCACACTCCAAGCCCGAGGGATCTGATTGGTCCAGCCTGGGTCACGGTCCAAGCCAGAGATCAGGGAGCATTGATTGGCAGCTCTCCCAAAGTATAAATGGTCCAGCCAGGGAGGAGCAGTTCTCTGAACAACAGTGGCGAGAACTGCTAACAGAAGAAAGTAAGAAGGTAAGGGATGGATGCTTGGGTGGTACCAAACAGCTAATGTCCACTGCAGTTGGAAATGCTAGACACTTCAGTTTTTCAAGATTCTCAGAATCTTGTTTAGCTCTAGTCTGACCTATAAACCACAGTGGTTAAGAGTGTAGGTATGAAGTCTGACTACCTGGGTTTGAAATCCATCTCTGATGCATCTTTGATAAGTGACCTTGAACAAGTGACTTAATCCCTCTTGTGCCTTAGTTTTCTTATATATGAAATGGAGATGACAGTAGCACCTACCTCACAGAGTGCTTTTGAGGATTAAATGGCATAATTAACATATAGCATTTAGCACAATGCCTGGTGCATATTAAGTGCAGAAGATATGTTATTATTAATACATCATCATCATCATCATTTCCAAAAGCTGGGCCAAGGTCCAGGCACTGACCACTGCTTCTAAACAGAGCTTCCTTAATAAGCCTCACAACACTCTTTGTTATTCAAATTGTTTGTCATCTGCTGAAGGCCGAAAAAGTGCCCTGAGATTCCCCCTTTATTAGTATCCCAGATGGTCTCATCTTACCTAGAGACCAGGGACTAACAAATCTTGTGCATTGGTTGAGTTGTTTTGTGGGAAAGAAACAGGGAACAATAAGATATGACACAAGGCACCTTGAAAACAAAAACAAAAACCTTAACACCACCAAAGTCGAGAGCTTACAAACAATTGAGAAAAAGTTCAGACAGATGAAGTAACTTGCCCAAAGTTATCCGATCCATAAGTAGAGGCATGATTCAAACCCAGGGGGCCTCTCTGTCATAGGCCTCAATCCCATGCCTGACTTTGAAAGCCTTCTGTAACTGAGTTCCACCCTACTCAGACATTCTCATTTTCGAATACTTTCTAAATCTTCTTTGAATTATTTTTTGCCTTTTCTTGATCTTCTTTTCTTTTCTGGAATGCCTTTCTCTCTTCTCCTCACCTGTCTAGATCCTTCAAGATCCAAGTCAACTTTTCCTTTTCCACAAACCCCTCACAGGGGACTCCTGCCCTCACTGACCTATGGCCTCAGTCATCATGACCAAATGACCAACACTTCCCTGTCCTTTGATGATGTCCAATATTTTAGCTCCACCCACCTCTTTGTGTCCCTCCCTCCTCCAGGGCTTCACACAAAGTTGGGAACTTGGTAGATTAAGTTTCAAGATGGCAGGATCCCAGGATATGCAGAACAGTGGAGCTGAGATTGGCTAGAATCTCAGCACTTAAGGTCTTTGATTTGTATGCCTGGAAGGGATTGGCTGAGAGGAGCCTAGGGCTTTCAGAGAAGGCTGGAAAACTGCAGTTTCAAATGCCTTGTTAAAGTCAACCAATAATTATAGAAAAATCTTATTGTCACTGTTATCAAATTTGCTGTTGCAGTGCTATGAAGACCACTCTGAGATTTGCTCCACCTGATTTACACAGGGTCCTTTCCTAGAACTCTCAAAGAACAAGGAAGTCTTGGGACCAGAAGGTCAGGGACCACACTAGCCACAGTGATCATCCCTGGGGATATAAGGACTTACAGGTCTCAAAGGATGCTCACAGCAGCTCCCTTTACCCTGCCCTCAGCACCTCGAAGTGGGAAGTATCGTAGTAGTAATGTCATCTCATCCATGGGAAGTTAATGGGTCCTGAGATCACAGGGACTTATTGGAAAAACCAAGACTAGAATTTAGGTCTCCTGAGTTTGGGTTGATGCCGTTGTCATAAAAGAAAGGAACTTTGGGGAAAAGTATTTTCCAATTTCTATCTAGTCTACCCAGGGCATCTTTCCAGCCTGAGATTAATTCTCTTTTTCTCAGCCCCAGGCAGCTTTCTGTCTGGCTGACAGCCTGGTTGAAGGAAGCTCCGGGAAAGGCAGGGTAAATGGGACCAGTAACTGTCTCTTCACTCTCCCTCCGCTCCCCATCTGGGTTCCCCCAGCTACACACTCTTTAAAGTGCAGAGGTACTCCCAAATGAGCATTTCCCTCAGAACTGGTGAATTATGGGTATAATTATGTTACTCAAGTTGAGTAGAGGAAACAATGAGGCTTTTACTACATTTTCCTAGAGAAAGAGAAGAAAATGAAGACAAGAAAGAAAAGAAACAGGATAGATGGATAAAAGGCAATTCTTTGCCATCAGTTAGGCCTTGCTGAACGTGAATGTTTCTGTCTCTATAACCCTTGTGATCATGTGGCAGCACTTACTCTCTCCGCACCTCTGTCCCCAAGTCACCTGTCCCCTACTATGCACCACCTCCCTCCTTCAAACATCCCTGCCGTGCTCCACACCGGGCTGCAGCTTTCAAGTCTCCTTGACGACTTCCTTTTCAACTCTTCTGAAGTCTAATCTAGCCTCTCCTAAACAGCTTCCCTAATTCTTGGAGCGCTGCCTTCTTCCCTTCCTTTAAAAGCTCCCCCTCCTCCCTCCCACCAACTCTCTCACATGGTTTCCCCGTCCCCAGAGTCCCGGCCTGGCCTTTCTATCATCCCATCATAGACTGTTGACCATTATGATCTTCCTCTGAGTCCTCCAGGGGTGCTACTTACACTGCATAAACATTTCTTGTCCTGGTTATCTCTTTGGATCTCTCACATTGCCTTTCCCCTTCTCCGGCAAAAGTTGAAGGAAAGAAAATATGGCTACATAGACTTGTAAGGCAGAGGAGTAGGAGAGAAAGGGCTTTGAACTAGGATGAAGGAGATCTGGATTCTAGTCCCGATTCCTCTATAAAGAAACCTTTCATTTATTTATTCGCTCATTCATCCACATATTCACTCATTCATCAGACGTTTCACTGTGTGTTCTCTGCCAGGTATCCGGCTAGGGGCTAGAGGTTACAGAGATGAATAAGGGACAGTTTAGCATAGAAAGTGCTAACTGTCTCTGGGGAGACAGACACATGGACACGCAAATACAAGGAGATGTGGTCATGTAGTAACTAAGACA
Organism: Balaenoptera borealis; assembly: GCF_965194805.1. Classification (NCBI taxonomy): domain Eukaryota; kingdom Metazoa; phylum Chordata; class Mammalia; order Artiodactyla; family Balaenopteridae; genus Balaenoptera; species Balaenoptera borealis. Next base: position 17,735,911 of record NC_138865.1, on the reverse strand, counting down.
GATGGAAGGTGGAAGAGGCACGGAGGAGGTCCCTTTCCACCCTAGGAGGCTAAAGGAAACTTCCCAAGGAGGGACCACTGATCGGAGTCTAACTGGGAGGAAAGAAGGAAGCAGGGCACACCAGGTAGGGAAGCCTACTAAAGCAAAGGCAAGGGGCTTGGAAGTGTGTGGCAGGGAGATGGGGGCTGCATTCGGTGGAGATCGGCATGCATGTGGGTTTATTGCTGCTATGCCTGGGCAGGAAGTGCTCAGAGATGTTTGGGACAGATCATAGCAAACTTCATAGGCCATGGTAGGAAGGTTGTAATTTATCCCATAAATGATGAGGAGTCATTTAAAATTTTTGAACAGAGGATGTATATATTTTATTTTGTATATATTTTTTTACCGTCGATTTGGGAGTGGATTTGAGAGATGCCAGGAGATGAATTGGGAGGCTGTAACAAGAGTCCCCTGGGAGAGGGATGAAGAGAGGGGACACATTTGAGGGATGTCTTGGAAGTAAAAGCAGCAGGACTTGTTGGTTGATTCCATGGAAGTGAAGTAGAGGGAGGGGACACAGGCTGAGAGAGAGACTCTGGGACGACCCAGGCATGTGTGAGGGGAGCGAGGGATGGGGCAGAGTCAGGGATCTGGGGACTTCTAGGTGGAAATGTCCAGCAGACAGTTGTGTGTAGATGAATCTGATGGAGGAGACAGGGGAGAAGTCTGGCTGGAGATGGAGATTTGGACCTCTTCAGCTTAGAGCAGAGAGTGCTTAAGCTCACCCAGGGAGGATGTATCCACAGAGTTGCGGACACCAGCAGGAGGGAGAGAAGCCCCACCAAGAAGTCGAATAGTCACTCAGCACCAGGACGAGGAGTCAAAGACAGGAAGGAAAGTATCAAATGATGAAGGTATAAACATGCCCATTAGTGCTGACCAGGAAGTCATTATGGAGAGCTCTCTTCAAGGGACAGTTGGGGCAGAAGTTTGGTTTTGGTGAATTAAAGATTGGATAAGACATGTGGAAATAGAGACTATAAATATGGATTATTTCTTACAAACTTTTGGCTGAGAAGGAGGAAAGAGTTTTGCCAGTAGCTACAGGGGATCAAAGAATCTATGAAATCTCTATGAGACGTTTAACCTGGGAAAGGGCACTGAATCTAATTTAAGATTCAAATGCAGAGACTTGGTATGAAGGGCATTTCTGGAGCCTCTGCATTGTCGCTGCTGAAGAGCTGATCTAATATCATATTCAATTCCACGTACATAAGACTCCATTGATAAATTCTGTTTAGAGCTCAATGCTGGAAAACATTTGTTTCTTCTGAATAAGTAAACTCTCTTTCTTTCATCTGACAGCAAGATCTTGCGATACATTGGGTTTTCTTCTTTACTTTGCCTGCCAGGAAGCCCAGAGGCAAATTAAAATCTAGTTACAGTGAACAGTTTATTTCTGGTTCTTGGCATAAAGTCTCCTCCTTTGCCTATACGGTTTCTGATTTCTTTTATACGTTATTTTATATTCACATGCATATGAGTAGTTAAATGTTTTCTAAATGTTCAATATAAGTTTATTGAGCAAATAAAATCTGAAAATGGTGATTTTCTTCATAAACTAAAGTACTTAAATTGTCATAACATGTTTTCGGCACATAGTTTTTGACCAAATGTGGAAATGTTTCTACAGTTAAACTTCAGATGCTAGTCATTATGTAAATATGGTTTTATTTTAAGCCACTAAAAATCCTTTCTGAACATAGGGAGGGTATAAATTACAAAAAAACGGGAAGAGGCTTAATCTTTTTGGGTCTCAGGCTCCTCATCTGTGAAATGGTGATAATAGTTCCTGCCAGACTGCCTCAGGAGATAATGGATGTAAGAACAATTTGAAAAGGGTAAAACATTCTACAGAGTCCTATAAATAATAATGTGATTTTTTTTCTTTTGCATTCCTCATAACGCACAGCACAAGTCCTTGGCTGATTTATTGAAAATGGATGTGTTGGGGGAAGGGGGTCTTAATGACCTTTGACCTTTCTGATTCTAAGGGTCCACAAGTTGGACTTATTTTCAGAGGATGATGACAATTTGCTTTATTTTTTTTTAAATTTAATTTAATTTATTTTTTTATACAGCAGGTTCTTATTAGTCATCCATTTTATACACATCAGTGTATAACACGTCAATCCCAATCTCCCAATTCATCACACCACCACCCCCCACCCCACCACTTTTCCCCCTTGGTGTCCATACGTTTGTTCTCTACATCTGTGTCTCTATTTCTGTCCTGCAAACTGGTTCATCTGTACCATTTTTCTAGGTTCCACATATATGCGTTAATATACGATATTTGTTTTTCTCTTTCTGACTTAATTCACTCTGTATGACAATCTCTAGATTCATCCACGTCTCTACAAATGACCCAATTTCATTCCTTTTTATGGCTGAGTAATATTCCATTGTATATATGTACCACATCTTCTTTATCCATTCATCTGTCGATGGGCATTTAGGTTGCTTCCATGTCCTGGCTATTGTAAATAGTGCTGCAATGAACAATGGGGTGCATGTGTCTTTTTGAACTATGGTTTTCTCCGGGTATATGCCCAGTAGTGGGATTGCTGGGTCATATGAATACCAGTGATTTTTAATCTTTTGGGGTATGAGGTCTCCTTTTTAAGTTCTTAAAATTTCATGCACTTACACATTGTAGTGGTCCTATGTTGACTGAGAAGATGCGTAATGTCAAAATGCCACTCTGGTTACAGTAATGTATTTAAATGAATTTTCTAGTCAGGCAAACTATTCATCTATGTTGTTTCCCACGTGTTTGAGGAGGGGTAGGAGTGTGGTGGTATATTAATCAGAGTTCTCTGGAGAAACAGAACCAATAGGATATATATGGATCTATAGAAAGAGATTTATTATAGGGACTGGCTCATGTAGTTATGGACTGAGAAGTCCCACTCTCTGCCATCTGCAAGCCTGAGGCCCCGGAAAGCTGGTAGTAAGCCCCAGTCTGAGTCCCAAAGCCTGAGAACTAGGAGCGCCGATGTCCAAGGGCAGTAGAAGGTAATGTCCCACCTCAAACAGAGAGCAAATTTGTCCTTCTTCCACCTTTTTGTTCTATTCGGGCCCTCCACGGATTGGATGATGCCCTCCTTCACTGGTGAGGGTGATCTTCTTAGTCTACTGACTCAAATGCTAGTATCTTCTGGACACACCCAGAAATAACATTTTACCAGCGATCCGGACATCCTTTAGCCCAGTCAAGTTTACACATAAAATTAAGCTTTACAGGTGGGGAGCAGGTGGTCAAAAGGTCACCTGCCATCCTTGTTACACCCTGATGACTGGCCTGTTTCCATGGGGATTTTTCTCAGCAGATTTTGTGAGCATCATCTGATCCGGGAAACTACAAGGGTGGGTGATGCATGGAGGAGAAACAGCACTGAGGTTGATGAAGAGCAGCCGCCTGCCTGCAGACCTGGAAGGGGCCGTTCCTGCCTTGCTGTGAGGTCTGCAGGGTTATTGAGGGAGAAGGGATGACAGATAGAAGCGGGGCTCCCTCACTGTCATGGCCCGCTGGCTGGGCCATCACTCACAGCTCCTGATGGACTACCTGCTCTGCACAGGCACAGCTTTGGGGTGGGTTATGGATGAGCTACAGTAAAGACTATTTTTTCTAATTACATTTTTGAGCTCGGACATGGCTGTCCATGAGAGGTGGGAGGTGTCTGATTCTAGGGAGGTAGAGAAATAAAGTTAGAGGAGAGTGTGGGAGGTTTCTGCTGTGTAGATGATGCTATTTAAAGAGCTAAGAAAGATCTCCAGGTTTCAGGAATGGCTGTGGATGAAGCTATGACTGGCCTTTGATGAGCCTTTCCATATTCACTCACTTATTCATTCATCAAACGCTCTCTGAATGACTGCAATGTGCAAGGCACCGTACACAGGCATTCCCTAGACAGAGCTTGTCACACTTATGCATACAAAACACCTGGGAATCTTGTTAAAACTAGAAGCTGATTCAGTGGGTCTGGGGCAAGGCCTGGGAATCTGCATTCCTAACGAGCTGCCAGGTCTGCCACTGCTGCTGATTCACAAACACATTTTGAGTAGTGAGGGTCTAGAACACATACCAGATAATATATGGCTCTTACCCTGGAGGAGCTTTCAGTCCAATGAGGAAACGGATAAGTAAATAACTTATTGCAATTAAAGTAAAAAATGCAGTTTTATGATAGAAAGACAAGAATAACACAGGGGCAGGAGAAAAAAGCCATTAATTCTGACTTGGAGGATCAGGGAAAGCTTCACGACATAGATATTGTTTAAATTGCACCTGGAGGGCGCATTGAATTTTAATAAGTAAGGAGAGTAGGAGAGGGAGGGTGGGAAGGTCGCAGTGAGGATGCTTTCCAAGGCTGATGGAAGAACTCTGTTATGGACTGAATATCTTGTGTCCCCCCAGTATGCTGAAACCTAACCCCCAATGTGATGGTATGTGAAGGCAGGGCCTTTGGGAGGTGATTAGGTCTTGAGGGTGGGACCCTCATGAATGGGATTAGTAGCCTCATAAAAGAGACTTCCACAGAGCTCCTTTGCCCCTTCTGCCATGTGAGGACACAGCGAGAAGACAGCTGTCTATGAACCAGGAAGCAGGCCCTCACCAGACACTGAATCTGCCAGCACCTTGATTTCGGACTTCCAGCCTCCAGAACTGTGAGAAAGAAAGCCCCCTAGTCTGTGGTATTTTGTTATAGCAGCCCAAACAGACCAGACAACCATGAACAGAGGCATGCTCATGGTGAGATTACTCCCCAGTGATAGTGGGATTTCTGGACAATTCAAGTTGCTAAGGAGTTTGGGCCTTATTCTCCAATGAAAAGCTTTGTTGGGATGGGAGTGACCAGATGGAACCTGTATTGAATTCACTTCCTCACGGGAGATTTAAAGGGGTGGGTTGGGCAGGCTGGAGGTGGGAGGTCAGCTGGGAGGCCCTCTCAGTCTCTGTGAGAACAGGAGAGACAGGACTGCTGATGGGATGGAGAGAGGGGCAGGAGAGGAGGACTCAGCCCAGGGCTCTAAACCCACCACGCTCAGTCTCCACAGCTCTCATTGTTCACCCAGGAGGCAGTGAACTCTACATTTCCAATTTTTTCATGACAATATGTCCCATTGCTCTACCTTGAATACAGGCTTTTGGGGCTGGGGAGCCTCTTTTGCACCTGGCAAAGTAGCTTGTACTCAGCAGGTACTCATTAAATATTTGTTGATGACAAGCATGTGAGGAAAGTGATGAAGATGAACTAATTCACACTGTGCCATTAGTGATTTGATCCAGTGGCTTATGGTTTCCATCCTGTAGTCTGTTCTTCCTCTTTGTTTGGCTTGAACATCTCTGGAGAGCAAGATTGAAAGGAAGTTGTCCCATCAGATGTTAAAACATCCTTTAATGGGTGATGAGGTCATGCATAGCTTCCCCCAGGAGCACTTGCTTTTTAAAAGAAGATGCCTGAAGAGACCCCTTGAGGCTTGCTTACCTCCCTGCCCCCAGTCTCAGCCTGAGGACAGACAGGAAAGCCAGAGATGCCTCAGAGATGGCCCTAGACTCCTGTGTGAGAGAGGAGACCTGGGGTGTCTTAAGGGTTTCCCAAGGCTGTGCAGCCGGTTAGTGGCAGGCATTTCAGACATGTTGTTTGTTCTGGAACAAGCTGGCATATCTGGCATCGCAGATGTCACAGACAGACCGTAGGACATCCTTCAAATTCTGGGCTGGCAGACACTGAACACTCTGCGTTTATACTGGCCTTCTTTGCAACCTCTAAACCACCTCCCAAGAAGGAAAGAAGTGAGGGGCCTTATGAATGAGGCTTTTCCAACATGTGCTCAGAAATTCAGTGCGATAAACTGCAACGGGCCACAGTCCCAGGAAGTGTGCCTTATTACCCCTGAGCAAGATCACTGAGACTCAGAGAGGTAAAGCGACGTGCCCAGGAAGCAGGGAGGACAAGCTGGTCTGAACCCACTGCAGCTTCACTTAAAGCACTGTGTGTTGTCCTCTGTCCTGCTATGCCTGGTGGCATACACAGTAAGCCCGGGGGACACGTGCCTAGGGAAGAGGATGAGTGTCAGTGTTTAACGCATGGCCTTCATGAAGGCTGCAAGGGACAGTGTTTCACAAGCAGCAGGGGCTCTTCCGGGAAACCAGTGAGGGCAGTGACCAGGGCTGCCTCGTTCCTCTCCCCTGCGTGGAGGAAGGTCCCAGCATCGTCCTGCAAACCGTGCCCGCATCCCATCTCCCGAATTCAGAGTCACTGTGAAGCACCACTCCCAGCCAGAAGCATCCTCTCCTCTGCACCATATCAAGGGAGGAGGGAGAAAAGACACAGGTCCAGACCTCAGCGCCAGGCATGGAGTAGGGATGAAATAAGTAACTGGAATGAACGGATGGATCCAGGGCCTTAGCACTCAGAATTCCAGCAGATGATAGGGTTGAAAGAACATGGACTTTGGAGTCAGAATTGTTTGGGATTAAATTCTGTCTCTTCTTTGTATTTGCTGTGTGACGTTGGGTGAGCCCCTAACCTCTCTGAATCGGTTCTCTCATCTGCAAACAGACGGGGGGTAATAATATGAACTTTACTTGTGTGTGAAGCATGATTGAGCGAAACTGGGGGGAAGTTTCCTTTCTTTTGTGGCCCTGGATTCTACTCTTACTCTATGCTTGTTAACTATGTGCCTTTGGGAAAGTCACAGTTTCCATACGCCTGTTGTAAGGATGGGTAACGATAAACCAGTAACGTTAGTAACGACACCGGAGAAGCAGCAGCAGCATGCCTGCTCTACGCTGAGCGCTGACGGCAGAGCCGGCGTTTTCTGAGTGTGTCCTGGGATTAAACAAGACATCAAAGGCCTAGAACTATACCTGGCACAGACTGTGTGATACTGTCATTATTTTGGCCCCAGAGGGCAATGGTGGGCGAGACAAGCTGATGCCAAATCAGGGGTCAAAGCTCATGGTCAAGAGTGCCCAGGCAGGGCTTCCCTGGTGGCGCAGTGGTTGAGAATCTGCCTGCCAATGCAGGGGACATGGGTTCGAGCCCTGGTCTGGGAAGATCCCACATGCCGCGGAGCAGCTGGGCCCGTGAGCCACAACTACTGAGCCTGCGCGTCTGGAGCCTGTGCTCCGCAACAAGAGAGGCCGCGATAGTGAGAGGCCCGCGCACCGCGATGAAGAGTGGCCCCCGCTTGCTGCAACTAGAGAAAGCCCTTGCACAGAAACGAAGACCCAACACAGCCAAAGTAAATAAATTAATTAATTTTAAAAAAAATTAAAAAAAAAAAAAAAAAAAAAAGAGTGCCCAGGCAGTAGCTGCAACTGGGAACTGTTGTCTGAACATCTCCTCTTCTCCTTTCAGACCAGCAAGGATGTGTCACTTGCCCAGGGTCTCAGCCCAGAGTCCAGGTCCTGACCCCTAGCCCAGTGCTGGCTCCTCAAAACTGCTGGGCTGTCCTTCCAGTGGAGGCGCCACCAGACCCCTTCTGGCACTCAGCCCTCTCTCTCCTGGATTTCAGGTAACAGCTGCTTGGTTTCCCAGCTGCCCCTCCGGCCTCCAGCCTACCTTCTCTTCTCCTCTACAATCTTCCCAAAGGGCAAACCCAATCATGCCACTCCCCTGCTGAAAAATCCATTGCCTGACCCTTAAATCTGAACTCCTTACAATAGCTCGACCCTCAACCCAGCCACATGCATGCTCTGAATGATTTCCTAAGGCTGCGCATTGCCTCATGGTCCCTGGCTTTTGCAGATGCTGGTCCCTTTGCCTCCCACACCCTCTCCTATCCACTAGTTCATCCTTTAATTCAGCAAATTATATTGAGCTCCTATTATATGCCAGAAATGGTACAAGATGCTGACTTTCTGGCAATTAACAAGATACAGTGTTTTTGGCCCCTTGGAGTTTACATCACAGTGGTGAGAGACACAGCCTAGAAAGAGAACCAAGAACCAAAATACGTAGATAGTTTGTATTTATTTATTTGTTTGTGCATGTGTATGTGTATGGGTGGGAAATGCCACGAGGAGAAAGTAAACAGCACAATATGATGGTCCCTGGGGTGAGGGGCTGGTGGGTTTGGATTACTGATTCATCAAGCTAATGTTTACTTATCCACACACTAATCAGGCCCACCTCCTCCAGGAAGCTTTCCTGGATCAGAACTCCCTTAGTCTGTGTTCCCAGAGCACCCTGCCCTGCCTTGCCCATGCCATGTCTGGGCACTTAACGTACCAAACATAACCTGGGGTTTAGTGTCTGTCTCCGGAAGCTGTGAGCTCCCTGGGGGCTGTGGCTGTGACTTTTTGTGCCTGGCCCCGAGGAAGTACAGCTGATGGCTGTGAGTGAATACACGGGCCCCTTGGTCAGATGGCTGGGGCAGGGGGAGTGAGACATCAGGGAGGAGATCCTGGTGGGGCTGCCCCCATTCTATTTAGAAGAGTGCAGTTGAAGATAAAATTGTGGAGGTCAGCTGGGTATTTGTATATAAATGACAAAGGTGGTCAGGAGCTTTTGATGAGCTCCTCATTCATCCTGCTCCCATCACCTTCCTGTCATTTTCTAGTTATTTAGAACCAACCGGCCAGATAGCCCCTAACCAAGCAATATACATGTTAATGTGGAGAGCAGAGGCTGAGACGGAAGTAGCAGCCAAAACACATTATTCAAAGGGAAGACGAGAAGGAAAAGAAATGAATGGGGTAGAGGCTGGAGGCAGCTGTTGCCTTCATTGAAAGTCACCACCAGCCTTGTCTTCCTAGGGCCCGGCACCCTGCAGTGCCCTCCACCCCACTCCCCACTGCCCAGACTCTCCCCTCCAACACTCCTCTCCCAACAAAACACCCTTAGTTTATTTTTAGCACTTTCCAGAAAGCCCCTGGAAGCCTTGCTTTAATTAGAATGGTACTCAAGTAACCTAGAGCTACTGATGGAATGATTTCTTCTCATCTTGTTGACATTGTGTAGGGGGTGGCCAAACCTGTTTTCAGAGGAGTTGAAAATTTAGCACTTATTTATTTCTCTTGGCCAACTGATATCAGTCCAAGGAGGCGTGTGAGAAAGAACACCAGAGCTGGCAAGAGGAGGGGGCGCTAGCTTCTCCTCCACTCACGAGCTGTTGGAGCTGACACCTTCCCCTGTGGGACGAGCCATTTCCTTCACCTGTGCAATGGGGTTCCCACGCCCGCTAGCTTTCCTCCTGGGTTACAGTGAGGAACAAATGAGTCCAGGAGAGACAGGGATATTATGAAATGAGGTACAGTGGAAGCACTGCAGTATCAACTACCTAAGCTTGCGCAGAGAGGACGAGGAGAGAAGGTAGGAGAGAGCAAAGGGGTCAGATCCCTGGGTTCTTGAGCACTGCTGCTTCTACCCTTCACTCTTGGGCAGCCCACATTCTCTTTGCAGCCGACTCCTCTGGCTGGAGTCTTAGGAAGGATAGAATGGTTGGAAAGTTTTTTGTTTTATTTTTGTGTGTGTGTGTGTGTGTGTGTGTGTGTGTGTGTGTTTTTAAAGATTGATTGATTGATTGATTGATTGATTGCTATGTTGGGTCTTTGTCTCTGTGCTAGGGCTTTCTCTAGTTGCGGCAAGCGGGGGCCACTCTTCATCGCGGTGCGCGGGCCTCTCACTATCGTGGCCTCTCTTGTTGCGGAGCACAGGCTCCAGACGCGCAGGCTCAGTAATTGTGGCTCACGGGCCCAGTTGCTCCGCGGCATGTGGGATCTTCCCAGACCAGGGCTCGAACCTGTGTCCCCTGCATTAGCAGGCAGATTCTCAACCACTGCGCCACCAGGGAAGCCCTGTTTTTTTTAAAGCAAGTGATTCAGGAGACCCTCCGGGGTGCTCTGGAGGATCAGGGACCCTTGCGGTTCCAGGCCCCAGCTCCACAAGTCATGGACATGGCATTGGAGGTACCTGATAGATGGGCTCTGGTGGGCTTCCCAGAGTCTTCCCAGGCGCAGCCAAGGTGTCAAGGCGTGTGGCGAGGGCCCACAGCCCTCCTGGCAGCATGCTCAGGCAGACACATGCCCGCAGAGGTGAACACACAGCTACTCTGATGCAACCCTGCACACACCTCCATGGGCACACACACGCACACACACGCATGCTAAAAACATACAAAACTTTGGCGTAGGAACTGTATTAGTCATAGCAGGTTGGGTTATTCTGCCTGTACTCTGTGTTAGCCATTACAGGTTAGGTGACCCTGCCATAACAAACAACCCCAACTAGCTCAGTGACTTAGCACAACCAGAGTCTATTTCTCTCTTTTGCACATTTATTGTGGATCTGGGTAACTCCAGGGCAACTTCACTCCAGATGTTGGCTCGGTCCTCCCCAATGCATTATCTTAACGGCACCTCTGCATTAATACATATTGCCATGGCAGGATCGGAAGCAAGCACCAGCCATTAAATGCTTTGGCCCCAAGGTGACACACTATTATTCCTGATGGTAGGAGAACCAGGATTGACGAACATCAGTTACATCTTCTACTCTCTGAGGTCCCTCCCAGGCCTCAGTTTTCTTCTCTGGGCTTCATTTCCTCCTTCAAGTAAGGAAGGTGAGCTGGATGACTTACTGCTCAGATATTCTGTTGTAAAATATGGCCAAAAGTCTCCATTTGCCTTGTTGTTTTAGTGCTCTGGATCAAGTCCCTCTGACATCCCCAAAGTCACCCTACTTTATGAGAAATACCTGAGGGGTGTCCCTGAGAATCTTCCTTGCAGAGCTGGCTTGTGCATTCATGAGACAGTCATTCCTGAAGAATGAAGTATATCCACCTTAATTTAGTGTATGAGGTTTTCTAATTTTAGTCCCAGATTAGTTTTCCAGGATCATCTGTTACTTCAACTCCAGTCCAAATTGACAACTGACTGTTTCTTAGATATGATCTTGGCCTTTATCTTATGCTGCTTTTCTCCTTGTCTATTCTGCTCTAGGCCACACTAGCCATTTTTTTTAAAAAAGTTTCTCAAACATGCCAAACTTATTCTGGCCTCAGGGCCTTTGCACTTGCTGTTTTCTTTGCCATGCTTTGCCTCAGCCCAGCTCTATCTCATCACTCTCTTCTCAATCTTTTTTACTATCTTATCTAGAGTATGTCCCCTCCAGTTATCCTAACATATTGTCTTCATGTAACATCATTAACAGAAGTCATTTTGTATCCTTATTGTTTATGTTTATTGTCTGCCCTTCCCAATTAGAATGTAAGCCCCTGAAGGCAGGGGCCTTGTCTGTCTTCTTCTCCCCTGTATCCCCAAATCTTAGAACAGTGGTTGGTACATAATAGTTGCTCAGTAAAATCTGTTGATTAAATTGATGCTGGCTTCTCAGCATCTGGTCTCATTACTTCATCACCTTGAAGGACTCCCACCCCATCCCCATTTCAACGTGTCTAAATTTATGTTTTTCAAGGTCAGATTAAAGGCTACCTTTTCATAGTTTTTCACTTATCCATGTTTCCAGTCCTCCCCCTGCAAGAAGGGATACCTTATCTCCTCTGAACACCTATCATATTGTTAAAAAGCAGAATTCAACTGTGTAAGTTGTAAAGATCTTATTGGCTTTTTTCAATGATTCATGATCTCTGAGGAGCTGTATGAAAATGAAAGACTTATAGGCAGAAGGGAGCGGGACACGGAAGAGTTACACTAGCAAAAAGCAAATTGGTTGTGATGAGGTCACCTACCTTTAGGGATGGCAGGGGCCTGTCAGGCAGATGACCTCACTAGTGCTAACCAGGTCATTCCTGATGACTAGTTTAAGATTCTATTTCTAGGAGGGGCTAAAAGTGTAATTAAGTGTTAATTCTTGGTTTGGTGATGTGGGGCTTAGCTTAAGTGACTCCATTTTGGGCCTGTTGTCTTGTTTTTAACAATTCCCCCCTTTTGATCAGACTCTCAGACTAACTGAGAGGTGTGATCAAAATTTAAGGCATTAGTGCTATTCCCTGCTATTGCTCTGAAGTTCCTGTAGATTTTGCTGATTCTCTGTGTGATATTCACTGGTCATGACTTGGAATTCATAATTTTTAAGTTGGTCACTCTCTTCATTCTTTTTCTGATATTTCAGTCTTAGGGAGATGATTTGCTTGCTTGTTAGTGGCTGCAAAAATGCATTTAAAGCTTCATTGCGGCACTATTTACAATAGCCAGGACATGGAAGCAACCTAATTGTCCATCGACAGAGGAATACATAAAGAAGTTGTGGTACCTATACATAATGGAATATTACTCAGCCATAAAAAGGACAAAATAATGCCATTTGCAGCAACAATGGATGGACCTAGAGACTGTCATACTGAGTGAAATAAGTCAGACAGAGAAAGACAAATATCATATGATATCGCTTATTTGTGGAATCTAAAAAAATGGTAGAAATGAACTTATTTACAAAATGGAAATAGAGTCACAGATGTAGAAAACAAACTTATGGTTACTGGGGGGAAAGCGGGGTGGGGGGAGGGATAATTGGGAGACTGGGATTGACAAATACACACTACTATATATAAAATAGATAACTAATAAGGACCAACTGTATAGCACAGGGAACTCTGCTCAATACTCTGTAATGACCTATACGGGAAAAGAATCTAAAAAAGAGTGGATATATGTATATGTATAATTGATACACTTTGCTGTACACCTGAAACTAATGCAACATTGTAAATAAACTATACTCTAATAAAATTTTTTTTAAAAAATAAAACTTTTGAGAGAATACAGTGCACCAGGGAGACTAGGATGATTATTATAAGCAAGATAATTCTTAATGTCTGGAGTGCACTTCAGAGCCATGGTCCCCAAGACCCAAAGCAATCAGAATAAAATAAGTCAAAGAAAGACCCCACTGAAGTAGTCACTTTCTTAAACCAACTGCCTTGTTCACTGACCTTATGTAGCTGAGTCTCAACTTCCCCAGAAGTGTTAATCCAGGTGTAGCAGGTGGTGTTGGCCACAGCACAGACATCTCCTTGCTCAGTTAAAAGATAATAAAGGGCTATCCTATTTTTAAGAACAACTTTGGCCAGAGAGTATAGGGATTTTTGTTGGGCAGCTATTGTTTTAGCAGCAGATTCTGCAATATCTTCAAGAGTTAAGGAGAGATTCCTAATCATAGACTCATTTGCACTTACTCTTAGCCAGGAGAACACTGATCTACCAATGGAAGCTAATTTTGAATCTTGAATTGCTCCTGGTAATTTTGGTTTGAGTCTGTGGCTTGGGACTAGAAAGGCGACAGCCCTGAGGTCAGTACAACTTAAAACCCTGTAGACTGCCTAGGTGGTTTTATTCTGGTTACTTTTGCCCTGTGTCCCTTTCCTTGTACAGAGCCTGGAAGCAGGATTCCCTGGGTATGGGGTTATTAACCAGAGACAGGGAAATGGACACCCAGGGTTAGGGAGTCTGACACAATAGAGAGAAACTGAATTTGTTCCAGAGAAACTGAGGTATTGGAAATCAGGGAGAAGTCTGTGATAGAAAGAACTATAGGATCAACAGCACTGTGGCAAATCCAACAGTTGTTTGGAGGTTGGATTACTTTCCTTTGCGATAGCCTGGGATGTGTGAACAATGGCATTATCTTTCCAGGGCAGAGCAAGGCAAAAGCTGGACAAAAGGTCATAAAGACCTTCGTGGTATAAGAATTAGAGAAAAGATGGCCAGAGAGGGAAGGAGAAATGGAAAGAAATATTCTTGATCTCATGTCTTGGGAGGAAGCAGTGTACCTTGATCTTGGCTACTTCTCTTCCTAGGCAATTTGATTTTGAGGTCTCCAGTGTTTACATGAGACTGGATATCAGGTGGAGCCTCCTTCAGTTGTGAAAGGTACACTCAAGTTTCAACACCTTGTAATTTGGCAGTGGTGTTATTGGTCAAGAATACGTTGTAGGGTCTTTTCTATGAATCTCACTTTTGCAAAATAATCAGAATAAAACAATAGCTGTCTGTAAATGAAAAAGAGTTAAAAATATCCATGGTTAGAGGCCTGTTGTGAGTTCATTATAATGGAATTGACAAGGAAATTTGGTTATTTCTATGTCACACAACATTTTAAAATAATGATGGGAATTATGACTGATAATATTATACCAGGAGATATCAGATTTCTAGGAAATTCATACAGTTTCTGAAATTCTTATAACATATGCCTATACAAATACAATGAAAGGAGGCTTAGTATTACTTCCTATTTGACAATGCTTCCCATGTAATTGAACATGTCAAATAAGCCTATTTATTTTAATCTCTCTCTTTTATAAGGAGAGAGAACAAATCTTTTGAGATATCTCAGGGACCCTCTGGAAAACCCCAAAGTTAGTTAGAGTTCAAAAAGACTTCATTTAGAATTTGATTTGGGGAAGTTTGCCAAAAAATATCAAAAGTTATGGACACTTGAATAAAAGGATCACAGATCATTATGAAACAATACTCAATTATCCACTGAACCAAAGAGACAATAAAAGATTTTAAAACAAATACAGAAGGTTACATAGTTGTGAGCAAAACTTAGATCTTTTTTAATATTGAGAAGAAGACTCTGTTTTCTTAAGTAATTAAAGGACTGATTAAGACAACATGTAGCACAGGAAATTATTTTGATAAAACACAAAATCTTTGCTTTCTAGGCAGATTATTTAAAAGGTAAAAAAAAAAAAATCACAATCTGTTATCAAAAGTAGACCAAAAATCCAATAAAACTTTGTCCTTTTAACAGAGAGAAAAACAATTCTAATTTTCAGTGTACTTTTGATATTAAAACTCATTTTTTAATTTAAATAAATTTATCCCAATCTTACCCAACTTGACCATGCATAAAATTCTTTCCCAAGATTCTTTTCCCACAAAACTGATAAAAGTTCATCCTATTTTCCCGCCTCTTTCTCATTCTGGAACAATCAATCATTCTACTTTCCTTGTCTACTTTTCACACAGAGTTGTTTCCTTTCATCCTTATTATTTCTGCATAGTCTTAAAATTAAAATTCCTAACCCTTAAAATTCTTAATTAAAATTCCCAACCCTTAGAATCCTTAATTCCTAGTGAGGAATTACCTAAGAGGTAAGCAATGGTGGACTGTCTCTTATACTAGCATTCTGTGTATTGCCAAACTTATAAATATATTTCATAATTTCTGGAAGTATATTCTTCCTCATTGTAAATTTTTAAATGTGGCACAGAACATGTTTACTAATAGACCCAAATATCTTAAATTTCTCAGTAGTAAGAAGCCAAAAGTAGATAAGCCTATGTTCACTAATTAAAATTTCAGTATTTTATTTTATTTGTAAATGATCTAGATATTCAATGACTATCAATTATTTGATTTAACTTAGCAAAACTCTAAGATTTCAAGTTATCAAAAAGATTTGGGGAAACTATTTAAATAGACATGCCATGGAACATAATTCAACATAATTTCTGAAAATTCACCTAGAAACTTTTGTTCCACTTACATATATTTAATTCACTTGTTCTCAACAATTATGTTTAGCATACTCATGAAAATTTTATCTTACCAAGTTATTTTTCTTGGAGACAAATTTTGTAACAGAGATAACACAAAATTATTTGACTAGTAAACCCAGGCAGAATAAAAGCTGCATGTCTGCATTATTTTTTAATGCTGATAACCCTGAAGACATAATTAATTTAATTAAACTAACAAACTTAAACTACCTTTAATGCTGAATACTTTCCCAGATCACGTGAACTTGAAAAATATTTGGGTTCATTTTTACTGTATTTCTGAGAGTTTTAGGAATACTTAATTCATACAAGTCCTTGTTTGTTTTTAAGCCAATTAAATAACATTCTTTTACAAACTAATTTTAATAATACCATCCAGAGTTAGAAAAATATCTCACATTTACAATCTATGTATCTATCTATCTAGACACACATAAACATACAGACAAATGCAAACAGAGACCTTAGAGCCTTTGTTTTAAATTTTCAGGCATGAGATGAACGTAACAATGAAAAACCTCCTAGTTCATAAAGGAACAGTTGGAACTAAATTGTGTTTCTGGAAGATGGAATAAGTTAAGGTTAACTTCTCAGATGGCTAAAGCATTTTATTAATACTTGTGGAGAAGATACACGATTGTTCATACACCTAAGTCCCAAATAACCATTTCTTTCTTTTCTATTTTTTTTTCTGTTAAGAATTACCTCCCTGAGGTTTGCATTTTAAAGAGATAACCTAGATAAGAGTTCCTGGAAAGGACCAGGTCAAACATTTACGTCTCAAGGGCACAGGGAAAGAGTGCAAGCACCATCAAGAAGAACTTTTGATTCCTAAGGCCAGAATTTTTATAAGATTTACAAGCTCTTTGAAATAAATAGGTGAGGTTTTAGGCTTGATAAAAAGGATAGGTGAACTTTGCATTGTTTCTGGAGCTGCATTTTCTGTTCTTGTAAAGATCCAATTTACAAGACAAAATTTCTCAATGAATTGGTTGCAACCTGAATGGTCAGGCCATGGGCCGACACAACCATACAACTACATTATCCTCAATTTGCTTCTTCAATGAAGGTGGAAATCAAAAGATTTCTATGTTCTAGAGTTAGAGCTGTGTGTCTTTGGAATGTTTAATAAAGCCTTCCACAAAGTCTTCAGAGGTTTTTCCTTCCTGCTGGGTACATTTAGCCTAGGGGAGAAGGCCTAAAAAAGTTTCGTATTAGCTTTTGAATATCAGCTTCTAATCTGGCCAACTTCTGACCATAGAGCTACTTAAAAAAATCCTTTAAAATATCACACCAGGGGCTTCCCTGGTGGCGCAGTGGTTGAGAATCCGCCTGCCAATGCAGGGGACACGGGTTCGAGCCCTGGGCTGGGAAGATCCCACATGCCGCGGAGCAACTAAGCCCGTGAGCCACAACTGCTGAGCCTGCGCGTCTGGAGCCTGTGCTCCGCAACAAGAGAGGCCGCGATAGTGAGAGGCCTGCGCACCGCGATGAAGAGTGGCCCCCGCTTGCCGCAACTAGAGAGAGCCCTCGCACAGAAACGAAGAACCAACACAGTCATAAATAAATAAATAAATTAATTAATTTAAAAAATATGTACTAAAATATCACACCAGGTTTTAGACAGGACAAACAATAAATATTCCTGGCAATATTGGACAACCCCATGGACTGAGGGGGCATCCTCAAAGAGGTTGCAAAAGACATTACCTTCCCAAGATCCAGAGCCATTCCCAAAGATAGCTAAAATAAAGAAGGAATTAGACAATTTCCCTGAGGGCTGGAAGCAGTCTGATAGGACCCTAGATGCAAATGGAGTTCAACCCATATCTCTGTCCAGCCTCAGCTATCCACAAATGAGGTGCAACCCACATTTCTGTCTGGCTTATTTTTGAGTGTAGCTCTGGTATCTACCGCTACTTGGCAAGGTTTCCCAGTAATTTTAATTTTAGTTTCCCTTGGTTGTTTAAGGGAATAATGTAGAAGTTTGCTAGAAAATCCCTCAGAGTCTCAGCAACCGTGGGAGGGGCCCAAATGGGGGCCCTTCTTCAAGGGTAGATATGGGGGTGTCTGTAAGACCATAACTTGGTGGACTTTGTTTATAGTCGTATTGTCTCTTTAGAGTGGAAGACAATTCAGACAGAGGATTAGCACAATGAATAATCAAGTAAAGGAGGATAGAGGGGGAGAGGTAGGCGTTGCATCTGTCATGTAGTCTTCTGTTTTAGGTACCTCTATGTTTTTAATTTTCATTAGCCTTTTATGATGAATCTTTCAATGAAGCTATTTTGGAATTTTGAAGCCTTTTGGAGGCTTCCACATGCCAATTAAAAGAGGTATCCCATTCTGTTTGATTTGGGAACACTTACTTTCAAGTGCACTTCTTAAATGAACAATCTTGTCTAATTGGAAAGTTCATCATAATGGCCATTGTAATTTTAGACTGTCTTTAGTAAGATTTTGCCATTTTTGTAGATATCTACAGCTTTGGGGACCACAGTTCTTAGACACAAAATAAGCAAATGTGCTAGAAGGTGGTGTTCTCAATTCTTTGGATCTTGAGGATCCCATTTCTTTAGCTAAGACTTGGGTGTCTTGGAGCCAAAATTAATACCTATGAGGAATATACCCTCTTGACACATATCTTGTCAGGTTTCAGCAAGGACAAACAGTAAATACTCCTGGTAGTATTTGACAACCCTTTTGGACCCATGAGCCATCCCCAGAAGGGTGCAAAAGGTATTACCCTCCCAAGATCCAGAGCTACTCCTAAGGATAGTCAAAAGAAAGAAAGATTTAGATAATTTCCATGAAGGCTGGCAGCAGAGTGGTATGATCTTAGCTGCAAATGGAGTACCAGTGCACTGGGGATTGTGTGGTTTTACAATGTACTTTATTGCATGGAAATTTTCTTGAGGTTGGTCGGTGACCTAGTGTCAATCTAACCCATTCCATGACCAGCTTATTCTAATATGGGAATCTCTGAGTCAGGGAGCAAATGGTCAAACAGCTTTTAAGTACTAGATCTGTGCCCACCAATTGTGCAGCTTTTGCCTTCTGAGATTCCCATTAGCAATAGCCTTTACCTCATGTGCACATGTACAGAAACCAACAGTAACCAAGGAAATGGAACTGTGGACACCAGCAGCAACCAAAGAGATGGTACTGTGGACTGACCTAGAGAAGGCCTTAGGTGCACACCATCAGCATTTCCCAAAGTGGGACCACTGACTGAACCAGCAGACCTCAATAAATGGGGACTAGGAACCAAGCCAAGGGCTAAGGACTCGGGTTCCAGATGGAACTGCCTTCCAGCCCAAGCTGACACTACGCCCTGGACTGGGACCACAGACTAACCAAGCACTAAGAACTGGTGCTCGGTTAGAGCCTCCTGTCAGTCTAGACTGACCCGTTAATCTTGGACTGGAAAGCCAATTAAATTGGGAGCTGGACACAAAGAGAATGGAGCTCAGAACCAAGAGGAACTTATCCATGGCCCTTGGAAATGGTGAGAAAGACAGAGAACTGAAAGGGTTTGTGGGTAAAAATGCCTGTGTTTCTTGTTGTCCCCAAAGCTATAAGTCTCCCTTGGATTCCATTGCTGCTACAAATATTGTTAAAAACAAAATTTAATTGAATAAATGTTAAAGATCTTACTGCCTTTATTCAATGATTCATGAATTGGAGAGCATCACATCTAGCAGATAGAAAGGTGCTCTGGGGAGCTGTACAAAATGAAAGACTTATAGGCAGAAAGGAGCAGGACAAGGAAGTTATACCGGCAAAAAGTGGGTTGGCTGTGGCAAGGTCACTTACCTTTAGTGGATGTCAGATGTCTATCACTAGTGCTGATCAGGTCATTCCTGATTAGCTGGTTCAAGATTCCATTTCTGGGAAAGACTGAAAGAGTAATTGTCTTGGTTTGGTGATGTGGGGCTCAGCATAAATAACTCTCTTTTGGACCTATTGTTTTGTTTTTAACAGTATCCAACAGAAATATTTGTAGGGATGGGGGGACAAGATGCTAGAGTAGGAAGATCCTGGGCCTGCCTCCTCTTGTGGACACACCAAAATTACAAATACATATAGAGAAAATATCTCTGAGAACCAACTGAAGACTAGTAAAAAAGATTTTCTACAACTAAAGATAAAAAGAAAAAGCCACATTAAGATGTGTGCAAGGGTGAAGATGCGATCTGGCTGGGACCCAAACCCCTGTATTGGAGACCCAGAGGCAAGAGGGGTCAGGAGATCTCAACCCCACATCAGGCTCCCCAACATGAGGGACATGTATGGGAAAGAAGAGCACCCATAATACCTGGCTTTGAAACCAGCAGGGCTTATGTGTGGGAGAGCTGGAGGACTGAAGGAGACCAAGGCTCTACTCTGAAAGGGAACATGCAAAAACTTACTTGCTGCAAGTTCCAGTGCAGAGGCAGCACTTTGAAAAGTGTCTGGGTCATATGTAAAGAAGATTCATTAGCTAACTTTAGGGTGTGTGCCTGAGTCAGGGATATGTTGGAAATTTTTCCAGGTATGGAGGAGTTGGTGAGCACCAGTTTGGGGTTTTTTTGTTTTTTTTTGGTTCACCTTCTGCCTAGGTGGCCCATTGCTGGTGGGCACCATTTTTGACTCTTCCCATCTAACTCATTAGCACCACTTGCTTTGCCTCAGGTTGACTTGTAGACCCAATCCAGCTGATGCTCCTCCATAGTGGTCCCCCTGCCTCACCAGATCCAGCTGTCATCCTTAGCTGCTACTGGTGTACCCCCAAAGCAGTTCCCACTACAGGCTTTAGTCCCACACACCAGAGTACTCATGACAGTTGTGGCTGGACCTTACAGCCAGCTGCATCAGGGGACAGGCCTGCACACTAGGGCACTTGCAGCAATTGTGGCCCAGCTACAGGAATAGGGCACATGCAGCCCACACTGGGGACACTCTTTGAGCACCTGGCTCTGTCACCTGGGGTAGGAGCATGCTACTGGGCCCCACAGGACACCTTCTACACAAAGCCACTCTTCCAAGTCCAGGAGACATACCTGATCTACCTAATACATACAAATAAACACAGAGAGGCAAAATGAAGAGAGCAAGGAATATCTTTCAAACCAAAGAAGAAGATAAAATCTCAGCAAAAAGAACTAAACAAAACAGAATAATCAATCTTCCAGATAAGTGTTCAAGGTAATGGTCATAAGGATGCTCACCAAATTCAGTAGAATAGAGGTACACAGTGAGAACTTCAACAAAGAGAAAATATAAAAAGAACCAATTAGAACTGAAGAATACACAAACTGAATAAAAAATACACTAGAAGAAACCAATGGCAAACTAAGTGATGCAGGAAAACAGATCAGAAATCTGGAGGACAGAGTAGTGGAAATTATCCAATCAGAATAGCAAAAAGAAAAAATGAAACAAAAAGAAGTTAGAATAGTTTAAGCGACCTCTGGGACAATATCTAGCATATTAACATTCAAAGTACTAAAAGTAAAAAATTTTTTAAAAACCCAAGGATACTCTATCTGGCAAGGTTATCATTCAGAATTGAAGGATAGATAAAGAGTTTCCCAGACAAGCAAAAGCTAAAGGAATTCATCACTGCTAAACCAACCTTGTAAGAAATGTTAAAGGGACTCCTTTAAACAGAAAAGAACAAAACCATAACTAGAAATATAAAAGTTATGAAAGATAAAAATCTCACCATAAAGGCAAACATATGGTAAAGGTAGTTGATTGACCCCGTATATATCGATTATGAAGGTTAAAAGATAAAACTAGTAAAATTATATGTATCTACTAATTAGTTAAGGGATACACAAAATAAAAGATGTAAAATACGACATCAGAAACATAAAACATGTGGAGGTGGGTAGTAAGAATGAAGTGCTTTTAGAATGTGCTCAAGCTTAAGTGATCATCAACTTAAAACGGACTGCTACATATATAAGGTGGTATATGAGAACCTCATGGTAACCACATCAAAAAACTAAGATACACAAAAACAAAGGGAAAGGAATATAAACGTAACACTAAAGAAAGTCAACAAATCACAAAGGAAGAGAGCAAGAAAAGAAAAAAGAAACAGACAAGAACAACAAAAATAACCAGAAACAATTAACAGAATGGCAATAAGTACATACCTGTCAATAATTACTTTAAATGTAAATGGACTAAATGCTCCAATAAAAGACATAGGGTGGCTGAATGGATTTAAAAAGAAGAACCATATACATGCTAACTACAAGACAGTCACTTCAGATTCAAAGATACTCACAGACAGAAAGTGAGGGCATGGGAAAGTATATTCCATGCAAATGGAAACTAAAAGAAAGCTGAAGTAGCAATAGACTTTAAAACAAATACTGTAATAGGAGACAAAATAGACTTTAAAATAAATAATGTAAAATAGACTTTGAAACAAATATTGTAACAAGAGACAAAGAAGGGCTTATATAATGATAAAGGGATCAATCTAACAAGAAGATATAACACTTATTAATATATATGCACCCAACATAAGAGCACCTAAATACACAAAGAAAATATAAACAGATGTAAAGGGAGCAACTGACAGTAATACAATAATAGTAGTGGACTTTAACACCCCAGTTACATTAATGGACAGAGCATCCAGACAGAAAAGTCTATAAGAGGACACTGGCCTTAATGGAAACGTTATAACAGAGGGATATATCTATCTATCTATCTATCTATATTCCTTTCAAGTGCACATGGAACATTCTCTAGGATAGAATAGATCATATGTTAGGTCACAAAACAAGTCTCAATAACTTTAAGAAGACTGAAATCATATAAAGGATCTTTTCTGACTGCAATATGAGATTAGAAATCAACTACATGCAAGAAGAAAACTGGAAGAAAACACAAGCACTTGGAGATAAGCATCTTGCTACTAAACAACCAATGGCTCACTGAAGAAATCAAAGAGGAAACCAAAAAATACCTTGAGATAAATGAAAATGGAAACACAATGTTTCAAAATCTATGGAACACAGCAAAGGTAATTCTAAGTTTATAGCAATACAGGCCTACCTCAAGAAACAACAAACATATCAAATAAACCACTTAAACTTACACCTAAAGAAACTAAAACAAGAAGAACAAAACCCAAAGTTAGTATAAAGAAGGAAATAATAATAACCATAGCAAAAATAAATGAAATAGAGACTTAAAAATAGTAAAAAAGATCAATGAAACTAAGAGCTGGTTCTTTGAAAAGATAAACAAAATCAATAAACCTTTAGCCAGGCTCATAAAAGAAAAAGACAGAGTGCCCAAATAAACAAAATCAGAGATGAAGGAGGAGAAGTTGCAACCAGCACCACAGAAATACAAAGGATCATAAGATGTTACTATGAACAGTTATATACTAAGAAATTGGACAACCTAGAAGAATATATAAATTCCTAGAAACATTCAACCTTCCAAGACTGAACCAGGAAGAAATAGAAAATATGAACAGACCAGTCACAAGTAATGAAATTGAAACTGTGATTGAAAATCTTCCAACAAAAAAAAGTCCAGAACAAAATGCCTTCACAGGTGAATTCTATCAAACATTTAGAGAAGAGGTAACACCCATCTTTCTCAAACTCTTCCAAAAAATTGCAGAGGAAGGAACACTCCCAAACTCAATCTATGAGGCCACCATCACCCTGATACCAAAACCAGAGAAAGGTAAGACAAAAAAAGAAAATTACAGACCAAGATCACTGATGAATATAGATGCAAAAATCCTCAACAAAATACTAGCAAACAGAATCCAACAACACATTAAAAGGATCACACACCATGATCAAGTGGGATTTATCCCAGGGATGCAAGGATTCTTCAATATACGCAAATCAATCAATGTGATACACCATATTAACAAATTGAAGAAGAAAAACCATATGATCATCTCAATAGATGCAGAAAAATATTTTGACAAAATTCAACAACCATTTATGATAAAAACTCTCCAGAAAGAGGGCCTAGATGGAACCTACCTCAACATAATAAAGGCCATATACGACAAACCCACAGCAAACATCATTCTCAGTGGTGAAAAACTGAAAGCATTTCTTCTAAGATCAGGAACAAGACAAGGATGTCCACTCTCACCACTATTATTCAACATAGTTTTGGAAGTCCTAGCCACGGCAATCAGAGAAGAAAAAGAAATAAAAGGAATCCAAACCAGAAAACAAGAAGTAAAGCTGTCACTGTTTGCAGATGACATGATACTATACATAGAGAATCCTAAAGATGCTATCAGAAAACTACTGGAGCTAATCAATGAATTTGGTAAAGTAGCAGGATACAAAATTAATGCACAGAAATCTCTTGCATTCCTATACACTAAAGATGAAAAATCTGAAAGAGAAATTAAGGAAACACTCCCATTTACCACTGCAACAAAAAGAATAAAATACCTAGGAATAAACCTACCAAAGGAGACAAAAGACCTCTATGCACAAAACTGTAAGACACTGATGAAAGAAATTAAAGATGATACAAACAGATGGAGAGATGTACCATGTTCTTGGATTGGAAGAATCAACATTGTGAAAATGACTATACTACCCAAAGCAACCTACAGATTCAATGCAATCCCTATCAAACTTCCAATGGCATTTTTCACAGAACTAGAACAAGAAATTTCACAATTTGTATGGAAACACAAAAGACCCCGAATAGCCAAGGCAATCTTGAGGAAGAAAAACGGAGCTGGAGGAATCAGGCTCCTGGACTTCAGACTATAGTACAAAGTTACAGTAATCAAGACAATATGGTACTGGCACAAAAACAGAAATATAGATCAATGGAACAGGATAGAAAGCCCAGAGATAAACCCATGCACCTATGGTCAACTAATCTATGACAAAGGAGACAAGGATATACAAAGGAGAAAAGACAGTCTCTTCAATAAGTGGTGCTGGGAAAACTGGACAGCTACATGTGAAAGAATGAAATTAGAATACTCCCTAACACCATACACAAACTCAAAATGGATTAGAGACCTAAATGTAAGACCAGACACTATAAAACTCTTAGAGGAAAACATAGGAAGAACACTCTTTGACATAAATCACAGCAAGATCTTTTTAAATCCACCTCCTAGAGTAATGGAAATAAAAACAAAAATAAACAAATGGGACCTAATGAAACTTAAAAACTTTTGCAAAGCAAAGGAAACTACAAGCAAGACGAAAAGACAACCCTCAGAATGGAGAAAATATTTGCAAATGAATCAATGGACAAAGAATTAATCCCCAAAGTATATAAACAGCTCATGCAGCTCAATATTAAAAAAACAAACAACCCAGTAAAAAAATGGGCCGAAGACCTAAATAGACATTTCTTCAAAGAAGATATACAGATGGCCAAGAAGCACATGAAAAGCTGCTCAACATCACTAATTATTAGAGAAATGCAAATCAAAACTACAATGAAGTATCACCCCACACCAGTTAGAATAGGCATCATCAGAAAATCTACAAACAACAAATGCTGGTGAGGGTGTGGAGAAAAGGGAATGCTCCTACACTGTTGGTGGGAATGTAAATTGGTACAGCCGCTACAGAGAACAGTATGGAGGTTCCTTAAAAAACTAAAAATAGAATTACCATATGACCCAGCAATCCCACTACTATGCATATACCCAGAGAAAACCATAATTCAAAAACACACATGCACCCCAGTGTTCATTGCAGCACTATTTACAATAGCCAGGTAATGGAAGCAATCTAAATGCCCATCAACAGACGAATGGATAAAGAAGATGTGGTACATGTATACAATGGTATATTACTCAGCCAGAAAAAGGAATGAAATTGGGTCGTTTGTAGAGATGTGGATATATCTAGAGACTGTCATACAGAGTGAAGTAAGTCTGAAAGAGAAAAACAAATATCATATATTAACACATATATATGGAACCTAGGAAAATGGCACAGATGAACTGGTTTGCAGGGTAGAAATAGAGACACAGATGTAGAGGACAAACGTATGGACACCAAGGGGGGGGGAAGTTGGGGGGGGTGGCTGGTGGTGGTGGGATGAATTGGGAGATTGGGATTGACAATCCCAATCTTCTTCTTTGAGAAGAAGATTGGGATTGTCAATCTTGTCCCAATCTTTCTTCTTTGAAGAAATGTCTATTTAGGTCTTTTATACACTAATATGTATAAAATAGATACTAATAAGAACCTGCTGTATAAAAAAATAAATTAAGTAAAATTCAAAAATTTAAAAAAAAATGGGCAGAAGACCAAAACAAACCTCTAGCCAGGCTCAAAAAAAAAAAAAAAAAAAAAAAAGACAGAGTTCCCAAATAAATAAAATCAGAGATGAAGGAGGAGAAGTTGCAACCAGCACCACAGAAATGCAAAGGATCATAAGATGTTACTATGAACAGTAATATACCAAGAAATTGGACAACCTAGAAGAATTATATAAATTCCTAGAAACATACAAGCTTCCAAGACTGAATCAGGAAGAAGTAGAAAATCTGAACAGACTAATTACTAGCAATGTCATTAAATTAGCAATCACAAAATTCCCAACAATTAAAGTCCAGGAAAAGATAACATCACAGATGAATTCTACCAAACATTTAAAGAAGACTAATACCTATGCTTCTCAAACTATTCCAAAGAACAGAAGAGAGATTCTTCCAAACTCATTCTATAAGACTAGCATTACTCAGATACCGAAACCAGAAGAAAGACACTATAAAAAAAAAAAAACACTACAGGCCAATATCGCTGATAAATACAGATGCAAATATCCTCAACAAAATATTAGCAACCAAATTCAACATTAACAGGATCATACACCATGATAAAGTGAGATTTATTCCAGGGATGCAAGAATGGGTCAAATCTGCAAATCAGTCAACATGATACACCACATTAACAAAACGAAGGATAAAAATTATATGATTATCTCAATAGATGCAAGAAAAACTTTTGACAAAATTCAACATCCTTTTATGATAATAACTCTTTAAAAAGTGGTGTAGAGGGAACAAAACTCAACATAATAAAGGCCATTAATGACAAAACCACAGCTAACATCATACTCAATGCTGAAAAGCTGGAAGCATTTCCTCAAAGATCAGGAACAAGACAAAGATGTTCACTTTTGCCACTTTTATTCAACATTGTATTAGAAGTCCTAGCCACAGAAATCAGACAAGAAAAAGAAATAAAAGTCATCCAAATTAGAAAGGAAGAAGTAAAACAGTTACTGTTTGCAGATGACATGTTACTATGTAAAGAAAACCCTAAAGACTCAACCAAAATAGTATTAGAACTAATACCTGAATTCAGTAAATTTCTAGGATACAAAATTAATATACAGAAATCTGTAGAGTTTCTATACACTAATAACAATCTACTAGAAAGAGAAATTAAGAAAATTCCATTTACAATTGCATCAAAAGGAATAAAATACCTAGAATTAAATTTAATGAAGGAGGTGAGAAACCTGTACTCTGCAAACTATGAGACATTGATGAAAGGTAGCGAAGATGGAATAAATGGAAGGACATATTGTGTTCAGGGACTGGAAGAATTAATATTGTTAAAATAACCATACTAGCCAAAGCAATCTACAGATTCAATACAATCCCTATCAAAATACCAATGTCATTTTTCACAGAACTAGAACAAATAATTCTAAATTTTGTGTGGAACTTCAAAAAACCCCAGCTAGCCAAAACAATCTTTAGAAAGAAGAACAAAGTTGGAGGTATCATACTTCCTGATTTCAAACTATACTATAAAGATTTAATAATCAAAACAGTATGGTACTGGCACAAAAACAGACATATAGATCAATGGAACACAATAGAGAGCTCAGAAATAAACCCATGTTTATATGGTCAATTAATCTTTGACAAAAGAGGCAAGGATATACAATGAGGAAAAAATATTCTCTTCAAAAAATGGTGTTGGGTAAACTGGACAACTACATGCAAAAGAATGAAACTGGACCATATTCTTATATCATATACAAAAATAAATTCAAAATAGAAAAACAAATACCATATGCTAACACATATATATGGAATCTAAAAAAAAAAAAAAGGTTCTGAAGAACTTAGGGGCAGGACAGGAATAAAGATGCAGACATAGAGAATGGACTTGAGGACATAGGGAGGGGCAAGGGTAAGCTGGGAGTAAGTGAGAGAGTGTCATGGACATATATACACTACCAAATGTAAAATAGATAGCTAGTGGGAAGCAGCCACATAGCACAGGGAGATCACCTCGGTGCTTTGTAACCACCTAGAGGGGTGGGATAGGGAGGGTGGCAGGGAGACACAAGAGGGAGGAGATATGGGGATATATGTATACATACAGCTGATTCACTTTGTTATACAGCAGAAACTAACACAACATTGTAAAGCAATTATACTCCAATAAAGGTGTTAAAAAAAAACAACAACAAAAACCAAAAAAAACCAAAATAGATTAAAGACTTAAATGTAAGACCTAAAACCATAAAACTCCTAGAAGGAAACATAGGTAGTGTGCTCTTTGACATCAATCTTAGCAATATATTTTTTGATCTGTCTCCTCAGGCAAAGGCAACAAAAGCAAAAATACACAAATATGGCTATATCAAACTAAAAGCTTTTGCATAGTGAAGAAAACCATCAACAAAATGAAAAGGCAACCTAAGGAATGGGAGAAGATATTTGCAAATGATATATCTAATAAGGGGTTAATATCCAACTTATATAAATAAATTATGCAACTCAATATATTAAAAAAATTCTGATTAAAAAATGGACAGAGGATCTGCATAGACATTTTTCCAAAGAATACCGTACAGATGGCCAACATACACATGAAAAGGTGCTCAATATCACTTGTCGTCAGGGAAATGCAAATCAAAACCACAATGAGGGATCACCTTACACCTGCCAGATGGCTATTAACAAAAAAACAACAAATAACAAATGATGAGAATGCGGAGAAAAGGGAAACCTCATGCACCGTTGGTGGGAATGTAAATTGGTGTAGCCACTATGGAAAACAGTACGGAGGTTCCTCAAAAATTTTAAAAATAGGGACTTCCCTGGTGGCACAGTAGTTAAGAATCCACCTGCCAATGCAGGGGACATGGGTTTGATCCCTGGTCTAGGAAGATCCCACATGCTGCGGAGCAGCTAAGCCCATGCACCACAACTGTTGAGCCTGAGCTCTAGAGCCCACAAGCCACAACTACTAAGCCCGCATGCTACAGCTACTGAAGCCCGCGTGCCTAGAGCTCATGCTCCGTAACAAGAGAAGCCACTGCAATGAGAAGCCTGTGCACTGCAACGAAGAGTAGCCCCTGCTTGCTGCAACTAGAGAAAGCCCCTGTGCAGCAACGAAGACCCAATGCAACCAAAAATAAATAAATAAATAAATTTATTAAAAAAAAATTTTAAAATAGAACTACCATGTGATCCAGCAATTCCACTCCTGGGTATTTATCTGAAGAATAAAAAAACACTGATTAGAAAAGATATATGCATTCCTATTTTAATTGTAACATTATTTACAATGGCTAAGATATGGAAGTAACCCACATGCACATCAATAGATAAATGGATAAAGAAGATATAGTATATATGTAGACAGATATAGATATACAGATATATAGAGAGATAATGGATATATATAATGGAATATTACTCAGTCATGAAAAATAATGAAATCTTGTTATTTGCAACAACATGGATGGACCTAGAAGGTATTATGCTAAGTGAAATAAGTCAGACAGAGAAATACATATATCATATGATTTCACTTATATGTGGAATCTAAAAACAAAACAAATGAACAAACAAAACAAAACAGAAAAAGACTCATAGATACAGAGAACAAACTGGGGGTTACTAGGGGTGGCATTAGGTGAAATAGGTGAAGGAAATTAAGAGGTCCAAACTTCCAGTTATATATAATATATGTTGGAATGTAGTATACAGCATAAGGGATATAGTCAATAACACTATAATAATTTTGTATGGTGACAGATGGTTACTGACATATCTTGGTGATTCTTTCATAATGTATTTAAATATTGAATCACTATGTGGTACACTTGAAACTAACATAATATTATACATCAACTACACTTCCATAAAAAAATTTCAGGTTTGCTAACTACAAAAAGAGAAATATCCGTAGGTATCATGTTCAAAAAACTAAAATACTTTTCAGATTCATTTTGCTTCTTCATCTCATAAAAACCTAGTGATAAAGTCCTGATAGGTGAAGGAGCTTGGAGAGGTCCTGCTTCTCATGAGAAATCCTCTCATGCATGGAAGCCATGTGTCCTGCTTTTGTGTCCAGAACCTCTTCTTCCACATCACAATGATGTTCACTCCCCTCCAACCTGTTGGTTATACACAAATAAAACAGACTGCAGTCCCTGTCCTAGTGGTAAGGACAGCCCGTTATGCCTGGTTCTCTCTTTCCAAGTCTGGGTGTCTCAGAGGAACCTGTGCTGAGATAACGGGAATCTTGTGGAGGCAGCACCTGGGCCATGGGCCAGTGGGAAGGGGGCCTGCAGTGACTTCCAAGAGGAGGTGCTTTGTGAGTCTGGTCTCAAAGGAGGAGACTTGGCCAGGCTGGTAGGAGAAGATGGACATTCTGGGCCAAGACAGCCAAGGAGCAAAACAGCAGAAAGGATATTCTTTGGGCCCAGCCCCCAGATTTGCTTGCTGGTGGCCATTCAAAGTCATGAGAATCTCTCACTTGACTCTCGAGCCTGGAGAAGAAGTATAGTTTGCTGCTACTGAAAGGAGGAGCATTCCACTGCCCCCAGGGCTGCCCATGCCCCGTGGGGTCTCAGGAGGGGTGAAGAGAAAACCAGCTGCGGAAGAGGAATGGGGAAAAAGAGTAAGAAAAGACTATCAGAGGCGGGGCATTCTCAGATTGAAGCTTACAACCGAGGACAACTAAAGCCAGAGGGGCAGAGAAAGCAGGCAGTCCAAAGTCTGCACTGGGCTGGACCTGTTCTGTAATACGTTCTTGTCCTTCTGACTTTAAAGAGTTCTTAAGGGGATCTTGAGTTTGATTCTGTGAATTAATAGATAGGAGGTTGTGGGTAAGTTGTGTGATGTCTTTGAACTTCAGTGTTGTCATTCAGAAAGTGGAGGTTATAATGCCATCTTCATAAAATTATGAAGATTGCATGAAAAAATCCAAGTTAAGTAGATATCGGAGACTATACATGTGTTGAATAAATACATCTCCTTTACTCTCTGCTTGTCAGGGGACAGGCGACTGTTCTCCCTTCCTCAAAAGGTGAAGGAACTCAGGCCCCAGACCAGGTCTCAGCTCATCCTAGAGCTTTCAAGGTCTTCTGGCTGAGAGCAGGGTGATCATCGTACTGGGGGATTGTCACGCAGTCCTGTTTCTCCAGCAGTTAATATCAGCTCCCCACTCCTACCCCAAAGCTTTTTGTGTCCACAGTGAGAGTCAACTGTGGCCACTCCTCTATCAGGATAACAATTACACTTACCCCCTTCTGCAGGGAGTCAAGACACAGGCAGAAAGAGAGTTGAAATGCTTTTTCCAGAAGCCCTGCAAGCAGAGAGAGCTGGAGCTGGAATTCCCAAGCCTTGAATCTCTCATTCCCTGCTTTCATTCTTTGAGCCATGTTCCCTCTCCTCCATAGCCCAATTAAAAACAAAACAAAACAAAAAGCAATGTTGCCTGAAGAGAAAAGCGCAAAGCTAGTTAGGGGAAGAGTCTGGCAATTAGCTGTTGTTGGAATGTTTTTTTTTTTTTTTCCTTCAGATGGTTCAAAAGCCTTCACAAATAATTTTAGAATAGATTGCGAAACAAGATAGCAACAGTGTTTCTCAATAACAATGACAAAAAACAAGACTGTGGTTTCCCTCACTGTTTGGCTTGCAGCTTTCTTGGGAAGGAACATGGGGGAGGGCGGTGTCCCCAGGCTGGTAATGGGAACCAGGCTGGTGGGCCTTGCAGAGGATGGAAGGCTGTTCCCTTATCTCTCATGATCACTGTTTTTGGAGGATATAGCAAGGCCTGAGTCTTTAGAAGGAAGGGATAGGAGCTGACTGAGAGCTGGCAGGAGGCAGTGGCCCCCAACTATTCCAACAAGGATGGACGACCCACTGGCTTCCTCCCTCACTCCCGTGATTGTCTCCCAGAGACTGCCTTTCCGATGGTCCTCGTTGTGTACCAGGCAGCCTCTCTCTCCTGGGTGATAAGCGTCAGTGACAGATAGCTGAGTTCTCCTCAGTATGTGGAGGGTGGGTTGGCTGCAGGAGTGGCCCGGGAGGCTCTGAGCTCCATCCTTACTCAGCAGTGAGTATAGTTTGACATCATGACCGGTGGCTTTAGTTATCAGAGTAACTCCCCTTCTTGAGCTTCTACAAAAATGTTGGTTGGCTGAAAAAGTTAGAAACTTTTACATGGACAACCTTTAAAGGCACTCCTGGGCCTAAGGGCATGTGATTTTTGAGATGTTGGGTGGCTGGCCCAGGGCTGGGGGGAAGCAGGAGGGGGGCACCATGGTAAAAAGTGAAAGGAGGTTTTGCTCTCAGGGATATGCAGGCACAGGGTTGGCCTCAGAAAGGGGCGTCTCCTTAAACTTGGCATCCTTGGCCCCTCTGTAGCCTCAGCCCAGTTCCAGCTCTGGTGGGTGAGCAGATATTCTTCCCTCTTAGTTCCTGGAAAGCCACATGGTCATCTGAGGTCACTTAGACTAGCCAAGAAGGACAGCCATCCAGTGAATGGGAAGGATGATAAGCTCTTTTCTGAGCCAAAGAAAGCTCAGCCCATTGGAGAAGGGAAAATGCAAGTATAATAGGGTCAGGGGCTTCCTTTCCAGCACATCTGAGAGATGATGGGGGAAGAAGGGGTCTGTAAGGTCAGAGGGAGAGACCTGGGTTTGAATCCTAGAACTGTGATCCTGGACAAGTCACTTCACCTCTCTGAACCCCAGTTTTCTCATCCATACAACAAGACGATAATACCCTCCTCAAAAGGTTGTTGAGAAAGACATAGAAGGTCACAGAAACGACGGTCTTGGGATGTGAAAGACATTCATACGATGTAAATTTCTCACTCCTTCCAGATAGTACTGGGGGGAGAAAATTCCAGAAAACCTTAAGTCCATCCACTGAACCCATCAAGTCCCCCATCATTCTCAAGTGAAGATGGGGAGAGTTGTCCTTACAACTTGTTACCACCCTTTTCTGCTTCCTGCCTAACTTGGATAGCCTTGGTCTTCCCAGAGTGGAGGGCTAGAAAGAAGGAAGAAGTGGCATCGTTATCTTACCAGACATTCCGGAGGCAGAGATACTCCTGGGAGAGGGAAGTGGGCATAAGAGAAGAGGGGAGGAGAGGCAACATTCACTGCACTGGCCTCTGTACTGGGTGTGTTTGTGTGCTAAGGGGCTGGTGTTCCAATCAGCTGAACTGACCCAATATCTGGGGTCTTTCTTCTGCACCTCTTGATTCATATGGGTAGGCATGGGTGTCTGGCTCAGATGGCTCCACCCCTGCCCTTATAATGAAAATAGTGATGGAAATTGTACCGATATCAATGGAAGTTGTGGAAGTGTAACTTAAATCCATTCTCGCTGGTCCGAAGCTTGTGATCTGGCTCTGTTGCCACACCACACCCTAGGGTTGACGTTCCTGACTTATTCGCCCAAGTCTAGGTCTCTTCCATGAGTTTGTATGAGTTAAGGCAGTGGTCCCAACCTTTCTGGCACCAGGGACCAGTTTCATGGAAGACAAGTTTTTAATGGACCGGGGGTCGCGGGTATATGATGGTTCAGGCGGTAATGCGAGTGATGGGGAGCGATGGGGAGCCATCGGGAGCACCAGATGAAGCTTTGCTCACTCGCCCGCCACTCACCTCCTGCTGTGCTGCCCGGTTTGTAACAGACTGGTACCAGTCTGCGGACTGGGGGTTGGGAACTCCTGAGTTAAGGTAACACTGTTGTCAAAAACAAAGCTCAACTTGTAGGTCCACACTTGGAACACTTGGCTTCCAGGGTTGCCATCCTCATCTGCCATTGTAAAAGGAAAGAGCATGGAGAGTCAAGCCCAGGAGGCTTCGTGACCCACTTCACTTTCCCTCACATCCTACAGGAAGGAGCTCAGTTAAAGGCTGCACTGCAAACGAGGCTGGGAGCCGCTGCTCTGCCGTGGAGACAAAGGACTTCTGCATCAGCTGACAGTGGCTGGGGTGAGCTTATTGAAGAGCAAGGAGCCCTTGGGGGTCACCCCCCCGGCTGTCCTCTGTTTGCTGCCCATTGCCTGATTCTGACCCTGGCCTGTACCCAGTGCTGGAGTCCTATTTCATATGACCGCCACTGGAGACCCATAGAGTTCCTGACAATCTTTAATAACCCAGGTAGGGAACGGGTCCTGGGTGATCCAATTGCTTTCCCAGAAGAAGAGTATATTGGCTGTGAGGGGAGTTTGCTTGTCATGTCCTGTAGCAGGGTTTGTTTAGAGAGGGGAAGCTGGCCTTAGAATTCATGGAATGAGTATAACTGAATCACTTTGCTGTACACCTGTAACTAAACACATCATTGTTATTCAACTTTACTCCAAAAAAAAAAAAAAATCTAGGCAAAAAAAAACCCCAAACAAACAAACAAAAACTAAAACAAGAATAAAACAACAACAAAAAAAGAGTTCCATGGAAATGTTTTTCCAAGGAAGAGGGAATTGTAGGGTAACAGAAGGGGCTTGGAGGCAAAAGACCCAAGTTCTGATTTTGACTCCATCCCTTACTGTCGGTGGGCAAGTTACCCTGCCTCCCCATGCCTCAGTTTCCTCATTTGTGTGATAAAGCAAATCTTCTCCTAGGGCTACTGTGAGGAACGGACACGATGAAGGTGTTTGAACGTGTTTGGCATGTACTCTGCGCTTGCTACATGTTAATATCAGTCCTACTGGGAAGGGAGGAAATTAAGCCCGCTTCCTTTTCTTAATCACCATCAATGTCTAGTTCCCGCTGTGCCTTCTTTTCACCAGCAGAGCATTCTCAAAAGTTGTGTATCAATTGAGTTTTTTTTTTTCTAAATTAAATCTCATTTCTAATGCACCGAGGGAGCTGGGGATTTAAAAGAATTCTCTAGTTTGTCTTTTTGTAAAGCTAATAACCCCCCCCTTGATGCCTTTGGTACAAATCAGTGTTTTCATTTATTAGCTTTGTTGAAAGTGGGGTTACCTTGTCTTTATTAAGAAGCCCGCATATACAGACTTGGGGCTGGCACAGAGATTGAACAAGTCAGTTTAACAAATCTGGTCCCTCCTGCCATGGGGAATGCAGCTGAAGAGAAGCTGAAGGATATCAGGGAGAGAACAGAGCCATGCAAGACGCTTGGGGAGGCCACCAGCTCCTCTCTCTGTTGGCGCTTGTGAATAGTGGCTGGGACCTGCCAAGGGGGACAAAGGAGGAGGACATTTCCATTTTACATCTGTGAGTGCTCTCCCAAGAGAGAGTCCCACTGTGCCCAGGTGAATTCTTTTTTTTTTTTTAAATAAATAAATTAATTTATTTATTTTTAATTTTGGCTGCGTTGCTGTGCGCAGGCTTTCTCTAGTTGCGGCGAGCGGGGGCTACTCTTCACTGTGGTGTGCGGGCTTCTCATTGTGGTGGCTTCTCTTGTTGCAGAGCACGGGCTCTAGGTACACAGGCTTCAGTAGTTGTGGCGCTCCAGCTCAGTAGTTGTGGCTCACGGGCTTAGTTGCCCCGCAGCATGTGGGATCTTCCCGGACCAGGGCTCAAACCCATGTCCTCTGCATTGGCAGGCGGATTCTTAACCACTGCGCCACCAGGGAAGTCCCCAGGTGCATTCGTGATGCTGCATTTCTGTCCCTTTATTGGTATCTATTCCTCTCCCCCCATCCCCCTCCTGCCAACTGTTTGCTGGTGGATAAAACAGTGTTACGCCCCTCAGATCCCTAGACACGTGTCCTGAGGTCCCAGGACTGACTTCAGCACAGACACAAATTGATCCGTCTAGTCTTTAAATCTCATTTGGTTTGTCTGTTTTCCCTAATAAGAAGAATAGGATTAGTTAGCTTGCTACTCAGCAGGGCTCCAGTATGGAATTTACGTAAATTATCTCCTTAATAAAATAACTAAATATAGCATCAACATAGTTACAAAGGGGGGGCGGAAGAGTAATGCTCTTAGATTGTGTCTTTAAAAAACAAAGCAATGTTCCACCACCAAGGGAAATGAAATTTTAGCTTCTTAACCAGTAGGTACAACGTAGGGGGCTGGGGAGCAGGAAGCTCAGGAAGGGTAGGGGACAAAGACGGAGAGAGAGGAGGCGAGAAATCTCGAAGCCAGACACAGAGATAACCATTTAATTAATTGCTCTCCAGGGATTTGCTGGGTATTTGGAATGAGGTCAAGAATGTAAACAGTTCTTGCCTTCCTGAAAAAGATATTCTGATTACCTTCTCTCAGTGTCAAAGATATTGTTCCAGTAAAATAAAAATACTAGATGTGACAGTAGGTCTGGGTATTGTGTGTGTGTGTGTGCAGGCCAAAACTGCGGGTGGGGGCGGGGTAGAAAGCATAACGTTAGAAACTGGGGGCAGAAACTGAAGTTTTGTATTAGAGGCACATTTTAGCGCTACCTATGGGAGAAACACAGAAGAGACCCCACAATGTTTTGATTCCTCCCTTAGTTCTTACACGCAAGATGTTCTCTGTATTCTACCTCCCCAGAGTCTCTTGTCTTCAAGGCCCCCGTCACTCCCTTTATTCAGTTCCTTCTCTGTTTAAACACTCTCCATAACTCTCTCCCACGACCCACTTCTAACCTCTCATATCCCATCTTCATAGGGCTGCAGAGGCATCTTCCTAAAGTATGCATAGATCATGCATTGTGCCAAAAAAGTCTGTGGTCCCTGATACTCTCACCCCATAGTCCTCAGCCTCACGTTCAGGGTCTCCTACCTCGCACCTGACACTTCCTGCTCTGCCTCCTCCACAAGATCCCACCCCAACTCCCACCTCTGGTGATACCAGAAAGATGCTCTTCAGTTGCATCCTCCGCAGCCAGGCACACCCTCACCAGCTCTCTGTGTATGGTCCACACTCGGATGCTCAGGCCCCAGCTCACACTCAGCTGCTCCATCCCTCTGTGTCCCACATCACTTCCAGCTCTACATGGTGCTGGTCCTGGCTTTTCAGTAGAGTCAGATGTTTACTCTCTGAATGCAAGGCAGCTTGGTGTAGGGAACCAGCCAGACTAGGTTCGTACTCCAGATCTACCACCGACCAACTGTGCAAATTCAGATGGGTTTCTCCATCTCTCTGGGACTCCCCATCTGTAGGAGAGGAATAGAGGCATCTACCCTATCGAGCTGTTAAGGGGATCAGATTGTGTGATGGCTACAAAGCGCTTCATGCAGAGGAAGCATCCAGAAAAAGGAAGGTGTGTTATTCTTGTCTGTCTCCCTCTCTTGGCTTCTGAGCTCCTTCAGAAAAGTACAGTGTCTTCTTCAACTTTGTATGCCAGCAACTAGCACAGTACTATCACATGGCAGGCTTCGACAATTTCTTGAATGGATAAGGGCAACGAGCAATGAGGGTTCCCACAAGTATCCCCTGTACTCCTGGTTATCTTCCTGTTCAGGACTTGGGCTCCGGGGATATGTTAAAAGGAAGAGAGAGCTTCCTATGCATCTACATATTAGGATGCTCCATCCCTTCTCTGGCAACTGCCTCATCCCCCACTGTAGGCAGCATGAACCAGTTTATAGCAGGGATCCATCCATTCCTCTCACAGCTGATGGACCAGGAACAGAACTAAGGAGTCAGGACAAAGCAATAAACAAAGAACACAAACCTCCAACTATTGGGCAGATCTCCCAAAGCCCCTCCTTCCTCTTTTCTACACCCACAGTCTCACTTTGGTCCCTTTTTCATGTCCCTTCCCCACTGACATGGCCCCCTTTCTCTCTACTTATCCTGTACTTTCCACTGGAATCCCATGGAAGTACCACCCCCCTCCAAGACCACCCATATGTTGTCTTTTATCTGGGCCATACACTTGACCTTCAACTTATTTGATGAGAGATTATTTCCAAAAGGTTTCATTCAACTGTGCTGTATCTGCTGCAAGACTGCAGATTCCTTAAGGGTATGGACACTCCCTAGGGCCTTGTGCCACGATGCTCATTAATGGAATAACAAAATGATTGCACCCTATCTTCTTTAAAAACAAATAATTTACCATGGTGCCAAATTCAAGAGGTGGATGAAGATACCTAGGGTAAA
The DNA here is from genome assembly GCF_965194805.1 of Balaenoptera borealis. NCBI lineage: Eukaryota > Metazoa > Chordata > Mammalia > Artiodactyla > Balaenopteridae > Balaenoptera > Balaenoptera borealis. The sequence goes on along the minus strand of NC_138865.1, from coordinate 17,698,077 downwards.
GTTTCCCTCCCATCCCTGTTTCTAAACTACTAGATTGTTCTCCCTGGAGGCAACAGTTCTATCGTGTACCTTTCCAGAGATATTTTATGCATCTGCAAGCAAATAGGCATAGCTATTCTTTTTCCTCTTGTTACATATTTAACAGCCTGCCATACGAAGTTCTCTGTACTTTGTTCTTTTTTTTTGGCTTAGGAATCTATCTTGGTGCAGTGATTTTAAAGATATGTCCACAGATTCTTCGATACTTGTCTCCTCAAGAGGTGGAGGTAGACTCCCCTGCCCTTGGCTGTGGGCTGGAAGGGACTTGCTTCTAGTGAGTAGAATGTGGCAGAAGAGGTGGGTGTCACTTCCAAGACTAGCTTATTAACTGTCTCTTCTGTCCTGGGAGCTCTCTCTCTTCCTCTCTCTCTCGAATCACTTATCTGAGGGAGCCAGCTTTTTTATCCAGGTGACACCCAAGCAGCCTAGGAGAGGTTCTCAAGCTGAAGGACTGAGTCCTGCCTGGTGAGCGTGGAGGCTGATCTTCTGAGACCGGCCAACAGTGACGGCACTAGATTAGGAAGCAGATCCTGGATCCTCCCCAGTCAAGTCTTGAGATGCACCCAGCCCTAGTCCACGGCTTGACTCCAACCTCATGGGGGACCCTCAGCCAGAAGCCCCCGGCTAAGCTGCTTCCAAATTCCTGCCCATGGAAACTGTGAGATAGTAAATGTTGCTTTAAACCAATACATTTGTTAGCAGCAATACACTTGGAGGTCCTTCCACAAGGGAACTTAGAGGGTGTGTCTGTTCCTTTACTTAGCTATTTTGTATTTCATTGTCTGCTGGCAGCGTTGTTTATTTTAATCAGTCCCCCATTGATAGGCATTTTGGCTATTTCCAAGCTGTGTTCTTTAAACAATGCTGCAGTGAAAAATGTGATAAACATAGCATTTTACGTGTGTGAGTGTATCTGTAGCATAAATTCCTAGGATTGGAAAAGCCATGTCAAAGGGTTTATGTTTCTTTTATTTTGACCTGCTCTGCCAAATTGCCTTGCACAGAGGCTGCACCAATCCTCACCTCTTCTTGGCCATAGAGGGGAGGGCTGGTTTGTCCATATCCTCACCATCTTCTGGGACCCTTCTGGAACAAGGCACATAGGACAGACTTAATATGTTTGGTGATTGACTATCTTCTGCATCTCAACAGGAAATGAATCAGAATCCCGTTGGTTCGTCTAGGATCCCGGAGGTTCTCTGGCCTCACCCAGCAAATTCGGTCTCTGCAGTGAGTTGTAGCAGCAGTAAGTAAGAGCAGCGGTGGGCAGCCGCAGCAGCCTGGTATATCGGAAAAAAAAAATACAAAACCAGACTAAGCCTTGTCTGTTTCAGTTCCTGCTCCTAGTAGGAAAGGAAACACCCAGGGGCCTGAAAAATCTGTGCTGTGGAGATGTAAAGGGAGATCTGTAGTTTGCAGGTGTCTGGTGACCTTCTAGTCGCCGTAGGGAAGGGAGCTGCTGGCCGCCTCTGAACCTGGCCGGGGCGGCTGGGCCTTCAAACACTTCCGCCCCAGCTTTTCTCTCTGAGCCCCGGCTGCCAGGGGCTCGCACAGCAGGCGGTGCTGTTTCCTGGCTGCAGGAGAGCGCCTGTGAAGCCGGCTCCGAGCTGACTGAAGCGGGCAGGTGCTGGCTCTCACCTGCAAGCCCCAGTGTCTTCTGGCTCTTGGCCATTGGGTATGGTGGTCTTCTCCCAGTGGTGTGCAGGCTCCTCTTTCCTTGATCTAGGAGGGTGGGAGAGGAAAGAGAAGGTAAGCAGCCTCCCAAAATTCTGAGGAAAAGAGAACTCCCTGGGTACAGAGTTTTCTGGAAAGCAGGGATGCTATGCCCTCTTCCTGGCTCCCTGTATCCAAGGAATGGAATGGCTTCCTGTAAGTGGCTCTTTCGTGCACTCATTCACTCAACCAATATTTCCTGAGCACCTACTGTGTGCACTGTACTTGCTATACGGAAATCTCCAGCTTCTTAGGGAGCTAATCCCACCCAGAACCCAGGATCTGTGTCCACTGCTAGATGCTAAGTGCGCTTCTCCGTGCGCTCTCCTCTGTCAAAGGAAGCCCCCCCGTCACCCCCCTTCTGCTCTCCATCGCCCTTAGAGGAAATCCAAGCCCCTCCACCTGCCACTGGTGCTCCACCGGAATGCGATGGCTCACATTTCCCTTTTGGCTTTCTGTCGAGCCGCTTCTTACCTCAAAATCTGCAATCTAGTCACATTGAACCTGTCTCTCTTTGTTCATTCATCTATTCAATCACTTCTTCTTTCATTTTTATCATGTACAATATGCCAGGCACTATGTTCTGTGCTACAGGTATAGCTATGCAGAAGTGGTAGGGTCCCTGCCCTCAGGGAGCTAACTTCTGGTGTTGAAGAAAGACAATAAGTGAGCAAATGGTACCCACTGCAGGTTGTGACAATGCCTTGAAGGGAATAAATAGGCTGATGGAGACAGAAGAGTGAATAAAGGCTGGCCAGGGAATGTCTTTCCAAAGAGGTGACATTTAAGCTGAGGGCTGAGGGCTGGATCTTGGGGACCTGCTTTCTGAGCAAAGGGACAGGTGGACAAAGACAAAGACTGTGCTCTTTTAACCGCAGGCCTTCATTCGTTGCTGCTTTTATTCTCTGGCACCTTCCCCAGACTGAATCCTGCTCATTCCATGCAGATGCCTCTTCCTCCAGGAAGCCTTCCCTGGCTTCTCCTCTTCCTCCACTTGTAGGCCATGCTTCCCCTCTCATCCTGTGTAGTGCTTGTTACACTGAATGTTTCTGCCCGTTTACTTAGTCAACTCTGGACTGGCTAGAACCATGTCTGACTCATTTGCTGTCAGAACCTGTGGTGGATTGAAATGTGTGTCCACAATGATATATTGAACAATCCCTGGCACCTGTGAAGGTGGCCTTATTTGAAAATAGGATCTTTCAGATGTAATCAAATTGAGGTGAGGTCAGACTGGACTAGGGTTGGCCCGAAATTCAATGACTGGGGTCCTTATAAGAAGAGAGAGGTTTGGAGACAGAGACACACAGTGGGAAGACGGTGAGGTGAAGATAGAGGCAGAAATTGGAGTGATGTAGCTACAAGCCAGTGAGGGCCCAGGAGTGCGGGGAGTCACCCCAGCTGGGAGGAGGTGAGGACGGATTCCTTCTCTAGAAGAATGACTATAAGAAAGATTTGCCTCTAGGGTCTTCACACGGAGTGAGGTCCTGCCAACACCTTCATTTGAGACTTCTAGGCTCCAGAACTATGAGAGAAAACATTCTGTTATTTTTAGCTACCCAGCTTATGGTAATATGTTAGAGCAGCCACAGGAAACTCTTATGGAGACCCAGGCCTGAGAGGGCTCCTGTTCCAGCACATTGCTCAGTTGAATGAATGAACACCCTGTTGACTGAAAAAAAAAAAAAAAGCACAATGTGAGAATTGTGAGTCAAGTTTTATTTGGGGCAAAATGAGGACTATAGCCCAGGAGACAGCATCTCAGATAGCCCTGAGAAACTGCTCCAAAGAGGCAGGGGGGTAGGTCAGTGTTATATGTGATTTTAGTAAAGGGGGACCACATGCAGTCAAGCACACATTTGGGGAGAGGCTTGGTGCTAGTCAGGAGGAGCAGACGTCACCGTTAATGATTTTAGTGCTCTTCTGGATATGAGGAGATGCAAGAATTGGGCTCATAAAATCTTCTCCTGAAAATATCTAACTATCTGAAGACCTGTTCTGCCAGCTTTTCCCAGAGCACAGAGTGCCACATTGCTGATCTTCCCCTGAACTCCTTTCAGGGGGCGTTGGAGCTCAGCAGCTACAGGACTCATAATTTAATTCTCGTATATGGCAAATGCCAATGTGTAGTTGGCCGCCCTAAACTGCTGTCACCTCCCGTGTCCAGTGTGACCTCTGCGTCCCCTGTCCAGCCAGGGACCCTCGCAGAGCACGGCCGCTGGGCAGGAAGGAGGCCTCATGCCTGCTTTGTGTTTTCCTGTGGGAATTCCCTTTCTGGCATGTCTTGGGGAGATCTGTGGTTTTTGATCTTGAATCTTGAGAAAAATGAGTGGAGAAATCAGAAAAATGGTGAAAAGGATTATAAGTCTCTTGTGAGAATTAAAGCTTACAGTAGACAGAAAGACCTCACAGCTTTGAAGGAATTCACTGAGATCAAGTTGATAGCAAGATTGGGAAAGGCTGAGGTGTGGGATTGAGGGTTAAGGTGGACATTCCTGGGCACAGGGGCAGGAGCAGGCGGAAGAGATGAGCTCATGATCTGAGAACTGATCAGTAGTCATTGTCAAGTTGAAGCACGTATTTACCGCCCTGTCTGCTAACAGTCACCTGTGCAAATAAAGTACATATTACTAAGTTTATGTGTGCAGTATCCTGTTTACAGACACTTTGAACGATGTTCCTAAAAATAACAACTTTTGGAAGCAAAATAAGTCCTTAAATTGGCAATTTGACAAACAATTCTGTATGATGCCATTAACCTGGGTGGGAGACCAGGATATTACATTATTCAAATTCCACCCAAAAATGTTCTCTGGTGTTTTCTGGCATTTAAATATTCACTATAGGCTACAGTTCTTTTTTTTGGGTATCTTTTTATTTATTTACTTATGTATTTATTTTTGGCTGCGTTGGGGTCTTCGTTGCTGCACGCAGGCTTTCTCTAGTTGATGGGAGCGGGGACTACTCTTCTATGCGGTGAGCGGGATTCTCATTGTGTTGGCTTCTCTTGTTGCGGAGCGCGGGCTCTAGGGCGCACAGGCTTCAGTAGTCGTGGCTCACGGGCTCTAGAGCGCAGGCTCAGTAGTTGTGGCGCACGGGCTCAGTAGTTATGGCGCATGGGCTTAGTTGCTCCACGGCATGTGGGATCTTCCCGGACCAGGGCTCGAACTCGTGTCTCCTGCATTGGCAGGCAGATTCTCAACCACTGTGCCACCACGGAAGCCCTAGGCTACAGTTCTTTGTAAATTACTACTAAACTGAATTTTTCTTGTTTATTAAATAGCTATCTTAAGAAATAGATTCATAATAATAAAGAGTATGAAGAATGTTGGAAGTATTTAAAAAATAATTTGATTTGGGGAATTCTGATTTGCTGCTTCCAAATCTGGAAGGTTAATATCTGTTGGGAATTTGGAAGCCTTCGTTAGACATAGCTTCTGCACCTCAAGTAACAGTTGGCTCAATCTCAAACCCGTCAAAATCCCTTTCTTCGGGTTGAAAGTGGGACTATGGTGGGACCAGTCTACTTGCTCAAGAGGGAGTCCCGCTCTTCCCTGGGCCAGCTGTGCGACCTTGGGCAGGCAAAGTCACCTCTGCGGGCAGTTTCCTTATCCCCGCTCCCGTGCACTGAACGCCTGCTTGGTTGATCTCACAGATTTCTCCAGCCCCTGCAATCTGTGATCTAATCTCTCTGTTTAGGCTACATTTCCAAGTGAAAATACTCTGTAACCTACTTCCAACTCAGCTGGCTGCTGGGCAGGTTTTTCCTTGTGTCCAGGGAGTGTGATTTAGGGAGGATTTATCTGCTGCCTGACCCTGGGCACATCCCTCATGTACATTACTTTGCTTCATCCCCAGCACAACCCTGTGACGGAAGCTTAATCCTATTTTACAGATGATCAAGCTAAGGCTCAGAGAGGTCACGTATTGTGTCCAAGGTCACAGAGCTGGTTAAGTGGTGGGTCAAGGAGAAGGGGGGGTGGGGTGGTCCTGTGAAATGACCTCTGGGCTTGGGTGGAAACAGGCTGCACAGAGAGCCCTCCTCTGCCTCTTTGCTTTGTTTGCATTTCTTGCCTCTTGCACAGAGGGAGTCTCCTGTGGAGTGCTTTATGGACCAGAGGGAAATTGACATCCTGTGGGAAGTGCTGGCTGTTCCAGCACTGCCTAAACTTTAGTTTCAGTGCTGAAGAGAGAAGAAAAATCTGGTGCAGATTAAAGTATGGGGCGGCGTATAGGCTGCTGTGTCTTCTTCCCGCTCCGCAGGGGCTTGGTGAGAGGCCGCTGTGTGCCGGGCATGCTGTCAGCCCTGGGGTACGGAGGTGGATCAAATTCGTGCCCCCAGAGTGAGCCTGTGGTGTGATGGGGGAAGCAGGTGAGGACACAGTCCCCTGGTAGTGCTGGGTGTGGCTGGAGGACCCATAGGGCCAATGGAATCACCTCTCCCACTCTAGTGCCTCAGTGTCCACCTTCTGTAAAATGGTACGTGGGGAATGGCAGTTCCTTCCTGATTTGTATTTCCCAGATGTATGATCAAAATAAAGCTGACTTTATACGCCCACTTTTAAAAAGTGCTTAATGTCATACATTTTAAGCTCTAGAACAAATGGCCATGATATTTACGTTACAATTGGATTCTTCACTGGCCAGAGGATCGATGCAGGTATCTTTAGGGGAGAAAGCTTCCTTCTGCTATGGACTGAATTCTGCACCCCCCCCCCCACTGCCAAATTCATATATTGAAGCCCTAAGCCACCAATATGACTGTATTTAGAGACAGGAATTTGGGGAGATAATTAAGGTTAAATGAGGTTATAAAGGTGGGGCTGTAATCCTATAGGATTGGTGGCCTTATAAGCAGAGGAAGAGAGGGAAACCTCTCTCTTTCCACCCCAAGGAAAGGCTCTGTGAGGATCAGCAGAAGGTGGCCGTCTGCAACCCAAGGGGAGAGCTCTCACCAGACACCAGCTCTGCTGACACCTTGATCTCAGACTTCTAGCCTTCCCACCATCAGAAAATAAATTTCAGTATCTAAGCCCCCCAGCTGGGTAGCCTAAGCTGACTGATACATTGTCTTAGTTCATTTGGACCGTTATAACAAAATATCATAGCCTGGGTGGCATATTAACAATGGACATTTATTTCTCACAGCTGTGGAGTCCAAGATCAGGGTACCAGCATGGTCAGGTGAGGGCCCACTTCTTGGTTCATAACTGGTGTTCTCACCTGCAGGAAGGAGCTAGGGAGCTCTCTGAGTCCTCTTTTACAAGGGCACTAATCCCATTAGTGATTAGGTGACCTAACCACTTCCCAGTGGCCCCACCTCCAAATACTCCCAAATTTTCAGAGGGGTTAAGATTTCAACATATGAATTTTGGGGGACACAGACATTCAGGCAATCGCATACCCCCTCCTTGCCTCGGTGGCATGTAAATGTGCTTAGACTTCAATTATTAACATGAAGAAAAGGTGTGTGGGTGTGTGTGGGGGGAGTATGGATGCGTGTGTGTAAGGGTGGGGTGTGTGCATAGGGGTGTGCGTCTGTATGTACATTCTGCTACTTTAGACAAACCTTCCGAGAAACACAATCAGAAAACGGGTGAGAAGTCCCCTCCGTGAGAGTAAGAGGCCCCCTTCTCTGTGGGGTAAGCCCGTCACCACTGAGGATCCCCCTGCTGAGACCCTGATGGTATCTGAGATCTGGAGGCCACAAGTTCTGTTTCTTGGCCCTCACTGCCTTGTTCCCCTGCCCCAACGTGAACAGGCAACGTGAACAGAGATCCGGCTTTATCTCTGTCTCCTAGCAACCATGCTTGGAAGGTGGAAAGAACATGGCAGGGCCCGGAGACTGGGCTGGGTCAAGAGGGCAGGTGGGAGACCTGGGCGCTGCTCCAGGAAGCCCGCGTCCTCAGGGCTAGACAGATGCTTTCTCAGTGGTGTCGCTAACGGTGGGGTGGGCGGCGGTCATTATTTAACTGTATAATTTGTGTTGACAGAATGGATAAGAATGTTTCATCAAGCAATTACACAAAGGAGTCTGACTTGTTGCAGCGCACAAAGGTGACAGCCGGCAAAAATTAATGTGCACGTGTGCTGGTGCATTAAATGTCTGCCACCAGACTGGAGGGAGACATCCCCTTCTCCTGGCAAAGTGAGAACAGTTCAAGCAAGAAGCATCTCCTTCCTCAGCCGCTCACCCCAGTAAGTGTCCCCCGGGGTCCTGGCCTCTCCCTCATGCCCTGGGAGCCTCTTACTCCAGCCATCTCTAGTAGAGTGGGGCTCAGACCATCATACTCTACCTTCCTCTGCCTTTGATGTTCGTCTTAACTAGAGGTCATGTGGATGAAGATGAAAGGTCCTTGGAGGAAAAGCAATGTCACAAAAAGCTGCTTGCATCTGAGGATGGGGGGGGAGAAGATGGGGCTTAGAGAGAGGCTGTCTTCTTGTCTGCTTTGCCTAAGTCATAAGAGGAGCCCTTCTTCCTTTTTTTCTGTTTTTCTCTGCTTTCCTTTGGTGACCTTCCCTCTCCTTCCCTTTCCCGCCCCTCCCCTCTCCTTCTCTTCTCTTTATTAAAGGAAGGTTTGGGGGGGAAGGTTTAGTGATCACATGCGGGTTCATGAATATTAGCAGCTACAAATGGGGAGACAGTCTTATGGGGTGAAAAGGAACAGGATTAGGAATCCATAGGCCAGCGCTTCTATTTCTGGCTTTGCCACTGGATCGCTGCGTGATCCTGGGCAGCTGGGCCTCGGCTGCCTCACTTCTAAAGCACACGGGTAGACTAGGTAGTGTTCAGGGCCCCTTGCAGTTCTAACTTTCTGGACTACCCCGCTGGCCGTTTCACAAAAATCTTGAGATTTGGCGCCTTGGGCCCCCCTAAGTGACTGCCTGCCATTGTCACAGCAATGGGGAGGGGGCGCAGGGATGACCTGCCGCTCAGACTTTCCCTTCCGACTGTCGGAAAACACTGAGCGGGGCAGTACTGGGTACAGGACTTACTCTTTTTCTGGTTCCCTCATCCCTGTACATTTTTCCCCAATGAAAATATCTTTATTATTACTATTATTATTGGACGATTAAAGTCCTTATACATGTTGCAAAAAGAAATTCAATTACAGACATATTCCAAGTGAAATTCCCCCTTATAACCAGATTCATCCATGGTGTATATGTTCCTAGAGTTTTAAAAGCACACCCGTATATATGACATATGTGCTTTGATTAGTGGAATTTTGATTCTTGCTTTGATTTTCTGATTCATGGACTGCTGACATGGTGACCACCAGGACTGTCGTAGCAAAAGGAGGGAAGGGAGCAGCGGCTTCCGAGGGGAGGCAGAGAGACACGCTGTCCCCATCGGCAAGCTGGGTCCTGTCTTCTGGGCACCAGCACGCTCTCTCCTAGTGCTAGGTGTGTGGAAGTTTCAACCTGAAGGAATTTTAGAACTCGTGATGGGTAACTGTATGTGTCAACTTGACTGGGCTAAGGGATGCCCAGATAACTGGGTAAAGCATCATTTCTGGGTCTGTTGAGAGTGTCTCTGAATGAAATTAGCTTTCGAATCAATAGACTGAGTAAAGAAGATGGCCCTCACCAATGAACGTGAACCTCATCTAATATGTCAAGGGCCTGAATAGAACAGACAGCTGGAGGAAGGAGGAATTCACTTTCTCTGCCTGAGCTGAGACGTCTGTCTTCTCCTGCCCTTAGAGGTCAGTGCTCCCTGGGCTGAGTTATACCACCGGCTTTCCTGGTTTTCCAACTCGTAGACAGTAGACTATGGGACTTCTTGGACTCCATAATCATGTGAGCCAATTTCTATAATAAGTCTCTTCTTATGTATATCCTGTTGGTTCTGTTCTCTGGAGAACCCTAGCACAGACCTGTTGATACATTTCCACAAAAGCACAAGTGAGAAGCTTCTTAACCTTCTAAAAGCAAGCATGAAACCAGCTTGTTGTTAGAACAATGGCAGAATCTCCAGGGATTGCTGTTTCTTTCTCTCTCTTTAAGAAATTTAAGCATTACAAAAAAAAAATGCCTTTTACTGTGAAGAAATTAGAAAACAGATAAGTTATAGAAAAAAATCACAGTGTTCCTTTAAAAATTAAGTGGTTTTTTTTTTATCAAAGAATAAATAAACTTTTTGCACACATATATTTGAGTAGCCTTTCCAGTGGCTTGTTATTTGCCATTTGGAGACAGCTTGAGGTCATATGTCACCTATTATACCGCCTGGGACCTAGACATGGAAGCCACATTTATTCAGCCAGGCCCTTGGAACACAAAGATGAATATAGTCTGGGTTCTTGTTCTGGAAGTTCTCACAGTATGTTAGTAGAATGGTCCCCCTTTCCTGCCTCCAATCACTAAAGTACAGTATGGTGTGTGCTAACATTTAGAGATATACTAAGCATCATGGGAGCGGAGAGGAAGAAGTTGTTAATTGAACAGATGTGAATCTGGTAAACTTCAAGGCCATTGAGCTAATTTAGAATATCTTCCTATTCAGACGTTAATCCCAGATACAAGCTATTTACTCTCATTATGAGGGAGCTTTAAAGATTCTTGTGGGCGGATTTGTAGCGAGGGGGCTCCAACTTTTACTTTCAGCTGTTTGAGGCAGAGATGTGGGTGGTAACATTTTATTTTCTCTCTGCAGAAGCCCTGCACCCTCCACCACCTAAGTCTATCGTCTTCCATATGGGTAGGTGGGTGAATGTGTGTCACACCCTAGGGCAACAACACTGGCTTCATTTTTAGTGTGTGCCAGACTGCAAGTCTTGTGATTCTACCAAGCTGCAATAGACTGGTTATACACAGAATTCTTCCCTATAAGTCCTCAGAAATCTGTGTGCCACCAGCCCTAAATCAACTGTCACTCATTCTGGAGGAAAAGTATGGGATGGATGAGAGCATTCTCATGCCATTACAGGAAAGTACATTTAGTGTAACTTCAAACCCAGGAAGAGAAATCTACTGACTTAGGTTGAGTTAACTGGTAACAGATCTTGAGACAGAGAATTGCATATGGAAGGCTTCTTGTAGATTGCTCTTGGGAGATAAGCTGGTAAGAAAACAAAGAGGACTGGATTAGGCAGTGGAAGAAATTAACAGATCAGCAATGCTGTTGCAACTGAGGTTTCAGCTGATCCCGCAGAGAGCTCTGGAGGTGGGATAGAATTCAAAGTTGCCCAAACTGAGGCAAGAGTGTGGCGGCTGTGTCCTCACATCAGCCAGTCCCTGGCTATGGGCTACCTCCTGGGAGGAAGAGTAATTTTGGATGAACCGGATTCCTGAAGCCAACGATGTTTCCCAGGGAGGCACGCAGTGTTAAGCTGTCAGCAGTGATATTCCCAGCAGCAGAGGGATGGGTGTTAGGAGAAATGGAGACCTAGGGAGACAACAGTATCCACTACAGTCTACTTTTTGTGCCACTCAGATCTACTTACTTCTTATGTCTCAACTGGAAACAGGTCCTTCAGGATTCAGATGGGTCACATTTTTTAGGAATTTATAGGCAAAGGATTAGTGGGACAAACCATACCTCCTACTGCTACAGTTGATCTTGAAGCCATAATTAATATTCACCATCTGCCTACTCCATCACCATTCTAGATACCCTTTTCCTTTGATTGACACTTTTAATAGTTTAAGTGGTTTGTCTGGTGGGGTGAGCCAGGCCCTTAACCCTGAGGGGTCTGAGCCTCTGGTTACCATGGTCTTCTTAGGACACAGGTAACTGTATTTGTCAATGTACTGCTAAAACAGGGCATATGAACCCTAAGAGATGCCACAGTAGATCAGTTTAGCACCAGAGATATTCTTTCCTGTCCCCAGTGTCTAGTAGCAGCCCCATCTGTTGTTAAATGATTTCTTTCCATGCCTGTTGGTCTTTAATATGAGGACCCCAAAGTAACTGTTAGCTGTTGTAGCTTAAAGTTTAATGGCTTCTTTTTGAGACCCCCAAGGCAAAGTATTTCCCCTCTGAGAACCAGGACCTCTAGACCTACAGAGCCTAAGATTATAGGATTGGGAGCATAAATTACTCAAGTGGAATATGGGTTGATGGTAAGTGGACCCACTCCTACTTCTACCTTTTAGTTTCCTGACTCATGTATTCCACTTGTAGGGGATACAGTACCCAACAATGCTCATTAATTTAGGATCCATACTGCATCCAAACAATGGTATCATCTTCAAGTTGACATCTCAGCTGCTTCTTTAAGAGGCAATTCCACTACTCTGCAAGGTTGGTGACTCCTGAGGGTGCATGCTCACTGCTACTGCCATAATTGTTTTGGTTTTTTTTTTGGACTTAAAGTGGGTCTGTTGGCCTAAGGCAATGTTGGTTGGGATTTTATGTCAGCTGACAAAATCCTTTCTAAGTCTTCAGATAGTTGAGTTGACCAAAGTCCTGTGGGTAGAAAAGACAAGCCCATATTGGACATATGTGTTGATATTAGTCAAATTGAATCATCACTCCTTTCAGGGTGAAAGGATCAACTTGCTATCAAGTGCCTAATTCATTTCCTCAAGAAATAGCGCCAAATATGGGGGCTCAGCCTTGATGTCTGCTGCTGTCAGGTTGGATGTTTAGTTGTAGCAGTAACTAGATCAGCCTTGGTGAGTAGGAGCACATCCTGTTGTTTCCACAAACAGCTTCCATCCCTTATATCATGATTATTCTACTCATTTACCCATCATATCAGCCCTAAGGTGGCCCATAATTAATACTGGCTGATGTGAAATGACCAGGTCATTCAGTTCACTTGATTGTTTAGTGTCTCTTCCATTCTGGGTATTCTTTGGTGCTATTAATATGCAATTCTATCTTCACACTTTATATCCATTCCTGTTTGTCCATCCAGATGAGTTTCCTAAGACTTTGCTCCCAGTCTTCTAATTTTTCTCCTTTCGGGACTCTGGTTCAACTAGCCAGTCAAATAAAAGATGCCCTAAGTCTATTAATATTTTTACTTTGGGCCATTTCTCTTTCTGCAAAGTGGAGGGCTGGATGCATTGCCCAAAGCCCTGACAATTGGGAAGATTTCCCCTCATTGCTATCTTTCAGGGCCACTCCTGATGGGACTGTAGCAATAGCAGTTCATTTACAGCTCACATTGACATACCAAGGTGACCCATCCATATACCAACCTCGGACTTTTCCCTCCTCCATTAGCTTAGTGTAAGGGAGCCCTCCCATGACCTCCTAGTCCCCGTAATAGGTGTGAGCCATGAGAGAGAGGCACAGTGCAACCATGGTAGATGACATGGGGATTGAGATTACCTGCTCATGTAGGCTACCAGAAGATCAGAAGTCTTGCTCATGCCCCATCCCAGATGTACCTCTTTCAGCTTACAAAACTTGATGCTGGGTTGTCCTAACTTTATGGCTTAGTGGGTATGACCTAATTCAGCTCGTGATGGAGGTCTGGCTGCATGACGACTTGATGTTCATGCTCACATAGTCCATCTTTACTAAGGCCTCGTGGCATACCAGGTCCTGCCTTTTTTTTTTTTTGGTCCTGCCTTTTAAAAGAAATGTCTGTTACAGATGACATGGTCTTGCTCCAAAACCCTAAGGGTCACATTGTGATTCTTTCTTTCTTTCTTTCTTTTTTTAAAGGCCATGTTCTTTTTTTTTTTTTTAATTAATTAATTAATTTTATTTTTGGCTGTGTTGGGTCTTCGTTTCTGTGTGAGGGCTTTCTCTACTTGCGGCGAGTGGGGGCCCCTCTTCATCGCGGTGTGCAGGCCTCTCACCTTCGCGGCCTCTCTTGTTGCGGAGCACAGGCTCAGTAGTTGCGGCTCACGGGCCCAGTTGCTCCGCGGCATGTGGGATCTTCCCAGACCAGGGTTCGAACTCGTGTCCCCGGCATTGACAGGCAGATTCTCGACCACTGTGCCACCAGGGAAGCCCACATTGTGATTCTTATTAGGGCTTGCTATCAACTTTACTTGATATCTTCTCCAAACACAGAAACCTCTAATACCACAAGGTCTGCCAGTTTGTATGGCCAAGTGACAGGACTGTCTGTGCCACAGCCTGGACCTGCTACAGAGCCCTTTCTAGGCCTCACTTAAAGCTGGCACCCTTTTGTATCACCTGGTAAATGGGTTTTCCAAGTGTAGAATATGCTGCCTCCAGAACCCAAAGAGGCCTACCAAGCATTGTGCCTCTTTCTTAGTGGTAGGAGTTGTATTTATTTGGGGAAATGTCATTCTATGCCCCAGATCATTGGATGCTAAAACTTCACTTCTGGGGCAAGACCCTGAAACTTTATAAGAGTTCCTCTACACCCTCTGGAGTACATGTGCTTTACCAAGGTCTCTGACATATCTACCTCTTCTTGCTTACCTGGTGTAATTAGCATGATACCACCAAGGCAGAGGACTAATTTGATAATCTGTGGAATGCACAGATGGTTCAGTTTTCTTTGGTAGAAGGAAGGTGAATTAACAGAGCCCTGTGATTTGTGAATCCACACTGTTTTTGATCCTCCTTAAGAAAGGGAGGGAAGCGGATACATTTGCCAGAGTATTGTTGGCCTATCATGTGCTGGCGTCTGTTAATCTCCTCTGACAAAGGTACCACACCTGGCACGGTAGCTACAATTAAGGCTGCTCTTTGGTTAATTGAGCAGTAGTCTACTACCATCTACCGTGATCTATCTGGTTTTTGGGATCCTAGCATTCCCAGTGCGATCAGGAAGTCCAGTTCTGTAACAGCATCTCCCCTTGCCAGCTCCAGCTTAATGATGCTGGTATCCTTTTACCAGCACATTCCTTGTCACTTTGGTAAAAGGAGTATCCTCTTAGCTTCTGATGGAACATAGTTAGCTGGTAGGTTTTCTGCCTATATCTGCTCTATCACACCCACTTTTCTGAGCCCTTTGAGCCCTCTTCCATCATCTGGCAGGGAAGTTCTGGTATATCTATTTAGTGTGGACCATTGCTTTTTTCAAGCTTCCAAGATTAAACCTGGCAGTTTATTAGCACCTTCTCCTAGGATTCTTGCCAGGGTGTTGAATTCTGTATCATGAGGGAATTTTAATACATTTGCATGCTGAGACACTGTCCTTTATCCAACAAAGGACACGGTCCTTTATTCAACCCCCTTGAGCCATCACCCTCAGGATCCAGCCCCACCTTCTCCTTTACGTATTTGCTGTGTAGTCCCTCTCCTCCCTTAATCTGACCTTGTTGCCTGTGTCATGATTTGACCATGCTTTTGACCATAATTTGATCGTGATCCCTATTGGTCTGATTAACAGAAGGGGATTGGGGCATAGATCCTGAGGGGAACCAGCAAGGTCTAAAAGGCACCTGACTAATTTGAGGCCTCGTGTGACACTCAGGCAAGGGAGGGTGTGCTCACTAGCTTTCTATCACAGAGGATAGGCCATTTCTGCAGGTCCTGCAGGTTTAGGGGAAGCTGGGAGTTCAAAATTCTCAACTTCATCAACCCAGATAACCACATCCCAAGTCTCAGAGTCCCAATCCTTTTCTGTATGACCTTGATTTTGGTGTAGGAGACCTGCGAGCTGAGAATTCAACCTTCTCTGAAGCTCTGCTGCTCCCACATAATTAAGTCCTGAATTAAGTCCTTTGTGCTGACAGCCTTCTGCTGGAGTTTAAAATTTTCTTAAATGCTGCAAAGGAAATCCTGCTTTTACATTTTTCCTTGAATTGTCAACTAATTACCATGAGTCTAATTCATCTGTCTTTGGTGAGTGAATCAGTGGCATTCTGCAATAGCCACCGATTCCATTGTTGTTCTAGTTACTATTTCCCTTCATGCCTCTCCAGTGCCAGAGCTATTGCCCCAGCGCATCACCTTCCGTTAGTGTTCTATCACATTGAACTTTGGTAGACATTTTGCAATTGCACTGCTACAGCACACCAGAGACTGTCCATACTACACCAACCACCACTGATGGGATCCACATGCCAGCTGCCTGGGAGTAATCACCTCCAAACTCCTGTTTTATAGTCTGCTTTCTAGGATCACTCCTGATACCAATTGGCTTAGATTGGGTTCAGAAACAGACTATGAAACATTAATTTCATCCAATGTTTATTAGGGAGTTGTCTTGGGGGAAACACCTGTCCAAAAAAAAGTGAAGAAGGCAAGATTGGTGAGGAAGAAGAAGAAGAAAAGGATGAAGAAGAAGGGGGAGGGAGAGGAGAGGGAGAGAAGGAGGAAGAGGAGGAGAAGGAGGGGGAGGAGAAGAAGAAGAGGAAAAAGAGGAGGGGAAGGAGGGAGAAGAGGAGGAACTGACCTCAGATGCGGTTTCCACTGAGGAGTCAGCCAATTCCATGGGGAGCTTTGAGCTAGGATGTCTTTTTGGTATTACCCCGGTTGAGGCAAAGGTGCTGAGACTTTGGATTCCCATATCAGCTCACCATTGGCCACAGCTTGTCTCTTAAGAGAGGTGTAACCTTAGGAAGGCAATTCCTTGTGGCTGAAGGCAACTCCCAATGAGGGCCGCACCTATGAATTGTCTGTGAACAATGTTCTCAGCAGCTGGGGACGGGATGAATCAGCCCTGATGAGGGGATCTTAGGAGAACACTAAAGTGTCCACTGCAGGTACCCTGTGGTCAGGCTTCCCACTGAGCAACCAGGAAAGGACTGGATTTAGGGAAAGTGGAGGAGCAAAGATCATATATTGCTAGTGGCAACATTAATTTCACACCTGCCTAAGATTATAAAACATGATTCTGTTTGATCTTGGATGAAATTTTCAGCCTTTTTGTGCCTGAGTTTTTTCAAGTATAGAATGAGATGACTAATCAGTAAAGAACTGAAATGGCACCCAGCATACTGCAAACACTCAAAAAAGAAAAGAGTTGTTGTTATTGGAATTGATTTTATCGTTGTCATTTTTCAGCAATCCAAACTTATTTTTCAGCTTCATTCTCCTTCCCACAAACCTGGCTCTTTACTGCTTTTCTCCAAAAACAAAACTTCCACTTCTATCTTGTAGATTTCTTCTCTTATTCCTGAAAGGTGCCATGCAGCACGCTTCCACCCTTTCCCTTCCTAGACTCTGCCTTCACTGACCTCCTCTAAAGCTACCTAAATCCATCCTGTCCTTTGAAGGGGTGGAAAGAGCATGCACATTTATTCAAGATCCTCCACTTACTGCGTGACGTTGGGTAAGCCATTGATCACGTCTGAGGATCGATTTCCTCATGTCTAAATTGGGGATTATAGCCACTGCTACACTAGCTCATCATGAGGATTAAATGTGATAACTAGGTTAAACTCCTAGCGTGGTGCCAGGTACACTTTAGTTGCTCAGTCAACAGTAGCTGTTGGACCAAGTAGCAATGCCAATATTATCCAACCACAGAGTCGTTCAATGTAGAGTTATTCAAAGCTCATGATGTGCAGGTACCCGTAGGGGTCAAGGAGATGCAGGAGCTACAGCCCCTCCCTCAAGGAGAAGAGCTTCCCAGAAGTTTTCCCCAGCCTCGCCTGCTTGTGTCCATCTCGCCTCTCCACCTCTCCCTCCTCTTAGCACCCACAGCATGGACCCATTACGCATCTAAACACCAATCTCCTTGACACTGTACTTTACATTTTCCTGCATGCCTGTTATGGCTCTCCAAATAGATTGTGAGCTGCTGGAGGGGAGAAACTGCCATATTCCTCTTTATCCCCCATACAACACCTAACACAGAAATGCGCAATGCCCTACACTCTCTAGGTGTTTGTTCAATAAATAAATAAATGAGTATTTATGATTCTCAACAACATAGAGAAGTTTCCACTTTGCAGGTGGAGACC
Source organism: Balaenoptera borealis (assembly GCF_965194805.1). Classification (NCBI taxonomy): domain Eukaryota; kingdom Metazoa; phylum Chordata; class Mammalia; order Artiodactyla; family Balaenopteridae; genus Balaenoptera; species Balaenoptera borealis. Next base: position 17,680,530 of record NC_138865.1, on the reverse strand, counting down.
TTTTAGAATCACGACATCGATTTTGTAGGCTGTGACATAAAAATGCACCCGGCACGTGTAAGTAGCATTTGGTGAAACTTCTGTTTCAGTTTTGAATACATGTCATGGGCTGGACTGTGGTGTAAAAATATATTTCTTACTGGGAATCATGATAAGAAAAAAAGTTAGAAAAACACTGGCAGAATGCCTATCATGAGGTTCCTGGTGCAGGTGCTAACCCCCTCCCGGACAGAACCAAATAAGACACTGGGCGCCAGGACCTCTGTGCGGGCAAGGCAGCCACTGGGTTCAGAAAAGCTCTGCTGGGATTGGTGGGGATTAGAGAAGATGGCAGTCAAGGGAGGGGAGGAGCCCCAGCACAGTCACTCAAACCATTGTCTGGGCAAAAAACAGGCACCACAGGTGCACCTGAAAACCTCAAGTGCCTTTCCCTTTGAAAGACACAAAGCACTTAATACCCTGCAATTGCTCAAGATTTTCCTTTGGGATCCGTTTTCTCTAGAGCTTTAAAATTGTAATAGAAACATGATTGCCTCCGTTCTCTCCCGACTTATTAACCTGAAAAGGTAGCCCAGAATTATTAACCTCTGGAGATTTGGTGATAATTTCTTGAAGCAAAATTTGTACACACAGCTTGACAATTATTGAGGGGACCACAGGACAACGTCCTCGAAATTGAAATTACGCTGGGAATTCTAGGACAGATGGCCTCTCTGTCTATAGGAGCTTTGAGATTGAATTCAAAGTGTCCTTGTCCCAGGCACCCTCAGGAATAGGAAGCATCGTGCCCATGGGAACGTGCAACCTTCCCGAGTCTGCAGTGATGGAGCTCGAGTTCTGTGCTTTATTCTGCACTAATCCTTCCCACCTTGCTTCCTGGAGTCTGCACCTAAAGCCTGTCTGTCTGCTATTTGTACTCTGAAAAGTGCTTTAATTGGGAAGGTAAAATACAATATCAAATGCCTTTTTTTGTGCTTTGTGAAAGGCCTCTAAAGCTTAGCTTAACTCAAAGAGCTTAAATCAATAGCACCCGCCCATTTTCTAATCACAGAGAATTTAATAATGATCAGGAAAGCCATTGTCAGTCTGATCTGTGGGACTGTTAGGACTTTAACTCTTGGAAAACAGCTTCCTGTCAAACTTACATACTGTTATCATATCAAATGCCACTCAGAAGGGTATTAAAATCCTTCTTTAGAGAGAAAGCTTTACAGGGGTTCTGTCAAATTACTCTATATGCTGATGAGCGGGTTGCTTGGGGAGAGAGCTAAGACAAGCCTGGACATGGGAAGGACAGAATGTTTCTCTTACCAGAATAGACCAAAGTCAGGAAGGGAGGGGCTTGGTGTCTGTGTCTTTAATTCTGGAAGACCCTTGAGATGCCTTAGCTCAGAGGTTAGAAAGTTTACTCATATTCCGTGAAGCCTGGGAAACTCCTTGGGGTCCATGATGGGGGGAGCAGCTCCTGAAGTGCCAGTCAGGACTCTCCTGGACCCCTAGAGAAGCCTAGGACCCACCGGCTCCAGCAACTTAACCCCATTCGTTATCAAAGAGATCCATGATGCCCTTAGGTCCCAGCCACACACATTTTGGAAGTTATGCCGAGGTTTCCAGCCCCGATGCCTAGGCAACAGTGGAGCCTTTCATGAATTGAACCCGACACTGTTGTTTTTAGGGATTAAATTTTCAGAGGGAACCATTTAACTGGGGCAGATGGTTAGCCTTTAACGAAACCCTAAAGGAAATGGGGAGGAGTGTGGACAACAGGGGATAAACGTAAATGGAGAAGAAGAAGTAATTGAAAAGCTGGAAGAAGAGGGGAGCAGGAGAGCCCAGGATGGCCGCCTGCCTCTCTGCACGTGCGCTTCTTTCAGCAGCTAAACATCTGTAGAGAGAAGGAGAAATGAGTGCGTCTGGGCCCAGCAGAGCTTGTACCTCCTGTTGCTTCCTCACATCGGACCCGGTCCCCCCATCCCCAGCCAAGGGCTGCAGTCTCCAGGAGTCCAGGGTCTTTTCCAAGCCATGGCCACTAAGCCCAGCAAAGGTCCCAAAGTGAAGCAGCTGCACAGCCTGCATCCTGAGTCACTGGCTCTGGGGGCTGCATGCTCACTGGATACAAATGGAAACCCCATCTCCACTTCGCTTGCTTTAGGAGTTAAGTCTTTTACAGTCACACTTCATAGGTTTTAACCCCTTTGGGCTCTTTCAGAAGGTTTTAGCCTTCCAATAAACTTGTAACACATGTACAGAAGCGGCCACACCACTGATTTTAGATATTTGGCAACTCAGAGATGGTAAATGAACCCTGCTGGTAAGTGGCAGCCTGTGGCCAGGATGCTGGCCTGGGGCCTCCTTGCAGCCTGTGTGCCCATCTGTACAACCTGCCTGGGCTTCTCTCTGTAAGGGAACAAACTTTACCACCCCAAAATGCCTCTTTCGAACTAAAAGAATCAAGTCCCAAAAGACTCAGGAAAAAAAACTTTGAACTTCCCCTTTAGCTGCCTGAAGAATTTAGATAGAAGTCCTGTTCCTAGAGCAGAGCTATCAACAGAGTTATCTGCAAAGACTATGGGCTAGACAAGGATATATTGTACAGCACAGAGAAATATAGCCAGTATTTTGTAATAACTTTAAGTGGAGTACAATTTATAAAAATATTGAATCACTATGTTGTACACTTGAAACTACTATAATATTATAAATCAACTATACTTCAGAAAAAAAAAAGGATATGGGCCAGATGTGGTGGGGGAAACTTGGACAGGGCCTAGAGATCAGTCCACTCTGTGTCCCATTGTCTCTGCAGGACCCAGAAAACACTGGCTGACCAAAAATTTGCTTTCCCATCCCCATGTAAATTGCCTTCCTTCCCTTCAAAGTCTCAAGCAACTACCCCCAACATCCTCCTTTGTCCTTTGCTGAAAATTGTATGTAAGGTGAGTGTTTTGGCCATTCTGGTGAGTTGTTGAGTTTTCCTGGATCTCTCCTATGTATGCATGTTATTAAATTTGTGTATGATTTTTCTCCTGTTACCAGTCTCATGTCAATTTAACTCTTAAACCAACCAGAAGAACCTAGAAGGAAGAGGAGAATTTCTTCCTCACTGACATCTCCATGTGTGAAGTGAAGACTCTGGTTCAAGTTTGGAGCCTACAAACTGAGCGACCAAAAGAAATGTCACGATCTCTCCGATCCTCCCTTTCTTATTCTGTAAAATGAGGATAATAACGTCTAATTTAAGGCTTAAATGTATGTAATGTTTCTAGCATGAGATCCGGCGCTTTTAAGTATTCAGTGAAGCTGTTGCTAGTATGCTTTCTGAAAAACTACAAGAAAAAATAGATCTGGAAAGAAAATTGGAAACACAAAGGAACGAGGAAATATTGAGGTAGGAGGCAGATGGGCCCCCAGGGCAAACAGTTTGAGTTTGTTCCCTGTGGACCGATACTCCAACACGGGACAGTTGACAGAGGGGGCTGGGCCTTGCCCAGATTAGAAGATAAGAAACCACATATTCCTCATTCTTGAAGTCAGGAGACCTCCCCAACTACACATGTGCAGAAAGGCTCCTTGGAGGTCAAAAGGGGAGTGATGCCAACTTATGCTCACTACCCATAGGCCTCTTCGGTAGAATCCATCTTGGCGAAGAGATGCGTGCACCCACGTGGGAAAATCCTGAGATACACCAAATATGGACTTTGAACCAGGCAAATCAAAATGATTGGCCAAAGGAAACCTGGAAGAAATGTCCCATAAAAGTGATTCAAACTGCCACAAGGGTGCGACTCTCTCTCTCTGAGCCCGCCCGTGTGTCTATCCACACGTACTATACTTCTTTTTTTCCTAATAAACACTTTACTTGTTTCACTACTTTCTCTCTTTGCGGCAAAGCCATAGGGCCAGGGCGTTGTCACTGACCACTGGTCTAGTGGCTATAGGGTTTGGTGCTCTCACTGCTGCGACCCGACCTCAATCACTGCCTAGGAGCTGAAACCCTGCTTCAAGCCGCTGAAGACCGAGGCCACCCAAGATCAATATGACCCAAGTTTGAATGCTGGACTCTGTTGAAGACAGCTGTCTGGGGGTATCAGGGCTATCATCCCTAGGGACTGGTCTTGAGCATGACAATGATATCTAGGTGGAAAGGCCAGTGATTGTGTTACAACACTTATTGTATATACAGAAAGGACCAACCTCAAGCAAAACCTGAGTTAGAGCTGCCCAAGATGGCCAAAGCCCTTCTCAGCCTCAAGGGCTATACACAGCCCTGAGATGGCAAATTATCAATGAAAGCAAAAAGTCTGTATGCTACCATATCTTCTCAATTATCATTGAGAAGGAGCAGTTGTATTGATAATTCAAAATAACAACCAGCCAAAATGTCTTGTATACCGTCCACCTCCTCCACCAAATAAAAGCTTGAGAGGGACCTTGTCTGTTCTCTTCCCTGCTGTAGCCCCATGTGTCACATGGTATGTATAGAGTGAACTTTCGTTGAATGGACAAATGTTGAATGAATTCATGAAACAGATCAGGTAGGGCTAAAATCAATACTCAATTATTTGATATTGAATATGTTGACTAATATTGCAATTTTAGGATCTTAAAGACATGTGCATGTTTAGTCAGTTTTTGAATATTCCTGCTTTAGCCTGTACATGCTTCTAGATCATCACCTAGCATCTCTCTTACTGAAACCGTGCACCTCAGATTGGGACTTGAACCCACAATCTTTCAATTAGAATCACCCACCTGGTGTCTGGACTTACTGGGGCTCAAGTTCTTTGTGTCTCAGCACAGAAGGAACTCAACGAGAGGCAAAGTGATAGGCAAGAAGTAGATTTATTAATATAGGACACTTGTGAGAGAGGCAAGCTGGCAGGCGAGGATGCTTGGGCCTGAGGATTAAGTGGGCTACAATTTTATAATCAAAGGAAAGTGGGGGAGGGGAAAAGACTGCCTTCTTCGAGTAGACGTCAGGCTTACATCACTAGCTCATCCTTTGTATTGGGCAGGAGAGTCTGACCCTATGAGGTCAAACTAGGACTGTCATAGCACTTATTCAAATCAGTAGAAAGGTGGTAACATTTTTCTTTCACCTAATGTCCTGGGGCATATCTTGTGCTTTTATTTATGGCTTTATAGTTAAGCAAGCCTGCTTCGTTCCACGATGTTCCAATAGCTTTCTTGAGCAATCATTAACTTACAGTGGTCTCCCAAAATTTCCTAGGTTTCCTTCTCTATCTATAATCCCCTACTGGGATTTCTACAACTACCTGTATAACTATCCTATTCTATCCCTATCATTCCTGCTCATTTGCTGCCTGTTTTTTGCCCACTTTATTTGCAACCTAAAACCATGTCTAAGCAGAGACCAGTTAAAGCCAGGCAATGGTATGAAAGTCTTCACTCTAGAACAAGCCTATATTTTGAGAAAGTTGGGATGATTGGGTAAATGGGGTTTAAGGTGGTCTGTATCTGGCCATCTATCTGTATTCCCTGGTCCTCACAGACATGTACAATTCAAGAGTGAGAGGCAACCCCTACTTGCTCAGAATCTTCCAAGAATTGAGAGCACTGGCAATCTGTCTGGCACCACAATAATTGAAATTAATTGGATTTTAGAGATAATAACATTTATGCTAATGCAGGTATTCAGAGAAGACAATAGTCCTGGAGATAAGTACCTTGGAGAGGTGGGGCGGGAGAATTTGCAGTCCCAGCAGGAGAGATTAGGAATCCTGGAGAGGGGAGCTGCCGTGGTGGGGGTAGGTGGGATGAGGGACAGGAAGTTATAAAGAAACTGGGAGGCTTTAGAGAAGCAAGAGAGGAGCAAGGGGGAGAAGTAGAAGAACCTCTTTGGATAAGGATAATAGTCATAGAAATGTGCCAGATGCCCCTTATTAAGTGCTTTCTATGTACCAAGTGCTATGTGTTTTACAATGAAGTCATTTTATCCTCATAATAAGCTCCTGAGGTGGTACTATATTGTTTCCTTACTTTAAAGAAGAGGCGTAGAGGGGTTTAAATAACTTGTCCCAGGTTGCTTGGCCAATACATATGCAAAATAAGTACTCTACACTACCTCTCATTTGTCCAAAGCAGGAAACAGAGCAATGAGGACCAGAAGAGGTGAAGTTCTAGAACAGCTCTGAAGAGAGCGATTTTGACAAGGGCCTAGGGACTTCCCTGGCGGTCCAGTAGTTAAGACTCCACGCTTCCGATGCAGAGGGTGCGGGTTCGATCCCTGGTTGGAGAACTAAGATCCCACATGCCGCGTGGTCAAAAAAAGTAAATAAATAAATAAAAAAAAAAAAAATTAAAACAAGGGCTTGAAGGAAAGACCTGGGACCTGAGAGAATAAAGATCTGATTACAGATAGTAAACCCTTCACAAGAAAGGACCCTGGCTTACAGGTTTGTCCCTGGCCCTTGCATCCCTGGTGGTCTGCCTGTGGGGCTCTCCGTGAGTCCTGTCAGGTGAGAGGTCCATGAACAGAAGGTAGACTGCAAAGCTAGGCAGTCAGCTGGACCTGTTAATGAAGCAAACATTACTCTGTATGAGCGTGAAAAAACCCACCACTCCATCCTGGTCTGTATCCCAGTAACTGGGGTAATTGACCTCTGCAGACCTAATCTACACTGGGGTTGTAAACGCAAGTTCGTGTGCATCACCAAGCAAATTGAAACGTAGGAGTTTGGAGCAGAGAAAGGTTTATTGGAAGGCCATGCAAGGAGATGAGGTGGCTTATGCCCTGAAAAACCTCGAACCCCCCAAAGGGTATCGGCAAAGCATTTTTAAAGGCCAGGTGAGGGGGGTGGGTCGCAGGGTATGTGATCAGCTTGTGCACAATTCTCTGATTGGCTGATGGTGAGGCAGCAGGTTGGTGTCACAGTGGTTAACATTATCAGTCCTTAGGCTCCAGGAGGCCTGGGGCTATGGGCTCAAGGTCATCAAATAGTTCTTCCATTTGGTGGGGGGTTTTTACATCTGCAAAACAACTCAGGAAGTTTACATCAAATCTAGGTACTTCAGACAGGAGCTAAAGCAGAGGATATGGGGGAAGACCCATCCTGGGAAGGCCCCATAGTGTCCTGCTTGTTTACCGGGTTTTCACACTCTGAGAAAATACCTGCGAACTTTTATTAACTGTATTGAGCTGGAAGGGGCATAGTGAAGAAGACAGAGAGAGATGGGCTGGAGAGAATGGAATCTTGGAAGAGAAACCCCAGATCACATGAGTGACCGTGAGAGAGGGAGGGAAACCTCACTGTGGGTGTTCTGCCTGGAGTATGAGTAAGCTATTCTGTCTAGGGTCTTTGAAGGTTAAGTAGTGGAATAATCAACCATTTTGGAGAGAGACATCTGGGCCCTCTGAGACATGTTGGCACTGCTTTGTGTGCAGTAGTGTGATGTGGCATGGAGAAATTTTGGAGATAGAGCTGGACTCAATTGCAAGCCTAAACATCTGTTTGCTGGGTGACCTTGGGTAAGTCACCTTGCCTCTCTTAAACTCTAAGATGCTTAAGGGCCAAGTAGGATACTAATACCCAGCTCCCAAAGTTTTCCTGGAGTCTCCAAAGAGTGATTCAAACCCTTGACCCATTGGAGACACTCCATGAACAGCATGAATTTTATGGAGGGGTTTATACTCTGACCAGGTTGGGGGAGTGGAGAACAGAAAATTTAGGATTTCTCCTCTTTATCTCTGATTTTTAGTATTCTTTTCTGTATTATCAAATACGTCCCCTGAAATATGAACTTTGACCTCCCAACCCTGTTTCACTCAGATTTAAGTCAACATTGAACTTTGTATTCCCCAAATGGAAGGCTGTGTCATTATTAATCCATTTGGTCATTTTTTCCCTCTCATTTTGAGCCTTTTTCAGTTACTTATGCTTGAAAAGGTCTAAAATGTACCTTTAATCTCCTTGTCGTACAGCAAACCGCCACTTCCAGCTTTCTTTTTATAATGCAAGTATTCTTCATTCAGTATAATGTTGTGCTATGGCTATATGCAAAACTTTTTTTTTTTTTTTTTTGCTATCTGGGTCAAATCATGGGATTCTTCTTGCATATTTGAGAAAGATGACAAAATTAAAATGGGAGTGAGATTAACAAACAGACTCAACCTACCAGATCTGGTCCCAAACTGAATGATGTTTAAACTGATTCCAGTGCCATGGTATGTTTAAATTTCATGAAGTCTTCTTGGCTTGCCTTCCAAGTTATTAGGAAAGCCAGTCAGCTCCCTACTAATCAATCTGAGAAGCCTGGAAATTCTAGCACAACTGCCTGCCATCCCCTCCATCCCAGGACCATGCCACTGCCCCGTTCTCCTATTTCTCTTGGTCTTTGTCTCTGGGAAAACTTACACAGGCCTTATACGTCTCACTTGGCCTTTCTGAAGCATAAACACAGCACCATAATGACAGTCAATTAAATAAAAAGGCTGTCTGTCCCGACACTGCAGTGCCCTGAAAACAGCGAAAACTGCTAGCCACTTAAAAGCAATGAAAAGCATCAAACCGGGTAGAAATTGCCGTGCTGCTCTTAAGTTCAATTTTCCTTATAGCTCGATTTCCTAGCTTTGCACTTTCCTAGGTAAATCACATTAATAGGGGAGAAGGGGGGCATGGGGAGATTGGTGGTAGAGAGCCAGACAGTCCTTTGGAGTGAGAACATCTCATCCTGAGCCATCAGGGAATAGAAACAGGTACTCTTGACAAGCAGTATTCAGTGGTATGAGAAGTCATTTAAATAGGAAGCGGGAGCAGAGGTCTTCTGCTGGCAAAGAGTATCTTCATTATTGCTGTCATGGTGCCTGTTAACGATCCCCATCTATCATTTGTTCAGTACCTCAGTGAAATTAGCCAACTACATATTACAGCACAGCTCTGATGTGCCAATCTCCCTGGAAAGCATTAAGCTATCTTCTGTTATTCATTCTCCCCACCCTCTACCCCTTTTTACTGCCCATTAACGAACTTTCATTTGCATCATGTAACAATGAAGTCCTTTGGCCAATTGTGTGAAATTACAGGTGCTCTGTAGGTGCCCTTTGTCACCTGTTTGCCATCTTTGCTGAAGCAGTGGGCTGGAGTGGATTTATATTTCTAACATTACTTGACTTCTGCCCATTTCTGGATGGAAGCAGTACACTTCTGGCTGGCCCAATGAGCCTCTGCCTTTGGCTTGAAAAACTGGCTTGTGCCCAACCTGGCTGAAAAACTATAAAGTCAGTCTTGACAGATGCCTTTAAGGGATCCTTTCAGCTCATAAACCATGAGGGGAACAGAACATCTCGGAGCATAACAAAGTTGCCCTTTCTATCCCGGGAGACTCTGCTGTAGAACGTCTTGAGATTACTTTTGGCATGCCTCCTCTGGGATCCTTCCCTTACCATAGAACTATTATTCCAATTGTTTTGATTCAGAAAAGAAGTTAGCTTGTACTTTTGAGCTATCTTCTAGGAACTGGCATATAAAAATAGGGGAAACCAACACTTATAGAACATTTATTATCAGCCAGGTGCAGTGCTACGTGCGTTTATGTTAATTCTCAAATCAGCCCTGCAAAATAGGTATGAAAACTGGTTTTAAAAATGTGAAAGCTGAAGCTTTGATAGGTTAAGAAAAGAATCCAAGATTGAAACTACAAAACTATTACTTTTCTACTGCACAAGGAGGCAGTGCTGAGCAAACTGAGAAAAATACACTCAGGTCTTGGCTCTGCCACTTGTTACCTGAGTTACCACTGGAAAACCGTTTATCCTCCCTGTTCCCTCAATTTATCACCTGTATAATAAGGAGTGGAATACTGTTCAGCTCTAGGATTGTTATGAGATTAAATTAGACATCGTTACAGCCTTGGGCACAAGGAAGGTACTCAATGATCGTTATGACATTTCTTTCCTTTTACATAGGCTACTCAGGGAGACAGCTAAAAAAATCTCAAAAGAGAAGATAAGATATACTCATGTGAAAAAACTGGGAGCATAAAAGCACTAAATTTCGCAACACCATTTATTGATATTATATACATTTAGGTAGTACGGTATAGCACTTAGTAGAAAAGCTGATCATTAAGGTAACACATGCGTAGTGCAAACGCTAAAAGCAAGAAGAGTCAAATGAGGGAAAGATAACACAGAAGTCAAAGGAATGACAATCACCTTCTTCCTAAGACAGCTTTGATTTTTAAAAGTTATCTTTATTTTTTTAATAGGCAGTACATTTACATGGCTCAAATATCAAAAAGCTTGAAAGTTCTCAAGGGGAAGTTTTTCCCCATAGTTCTAACTTTTAGTCCCCCAGTATTCCTCCCCAGGGGCAACCAGTGTTGTCAGCTTTTTATCCTTGCAGAAATAGAGTCTGTGTTTATAAGCAAATACATATAAATAATCTCTCTTACCCCTTGTTATATTCTTTCTGGACTAGTATATACATTGTTATTTCACTTAAAAGATATTTTAGAGATTACTGTATATAAGTATATAGAGAGCTTTATTTTTATACCAGCATAACATTCTATTGTATGCATGCATTATAATTTATTAAATCCCCACTGATGGATATTAATTTTATTTCCAATCTTCTTCCACCAGTAAAAATGCTGCATTGAATAATCTTATGCGTATATCATTTCATATGTATGTGTGAGGCTATCTATAAGATAAATTCCTAGAACTGGGTTTCTGGGTCAATGATTTTGTTCCTTTGTAAAGTTGATAGATATTGTCAAATTATCCTCTGTAGAGGTTGTAATTTACCCTCCTTTAACATCTTATGAGAGTACTTGTTTCCCTTCAGCTCTTCCATCCTAATATACAAAAATTCTAGATTTTTATCAATCTGATAGGTGAAAATGGTATCTCAGTGTAATTTAAACATAAATTTTTCATTTATGAGGGAGATTGAGCATACTTAAGAGTTACTATATTTTCTTTTCTAGAAAATGCCTCTTGTAAAAACTTTATGCTTTTTTCTATTGTATTGTTTATGTGTCTTTTATATGTGCTTCAATTATATTTCCCAGTTTGTCATTTGTCTTTTAACTTTGTATATTGTGTTGTTTTTTTTTTTCCGCCAGGCAGATGTTTTTGTTTTTAACATAGTTAAATTTTAAATCTTTTAAACATGGCTTTTAAAATTCATTGAATTGATGTAGAATTATTCTACTATGATTTGGGTCCTTGGTTCCCTTCCATATCCCTCCCAACTCTGTATGGAAGAAAGTCCTGAAATGATTTTTCTACTGTTCCATGACTCTGTTATAGAGCTAGAGGTAAGGCCCATCCGCTCCTTTGTATGCATGTTGCTTAATACTGGGAGCTTAATAAATATTAAATGGATGAATGGAAGAGTGGATAAAAGGATGAAGGAAATGCTGAACTGCTGAATTCAGGCCCTGACTGTGATATGTGAGTCGACAAAGCACACAGACTAGATGTTTTTGGATTCAGTGCATTTATTCACTGGTGAGTGAGTTAACAATGCAGTATACAACATCGTTCACTTTGTGAGTGGCCAGTAAATGTTAATAGTTATGTGCAACAGGTAGAATAAAAGGAGAAAAATAAAGGGGGTCAGGATAAAAACAATAAAAAAGCCTTCAGGACCTTGGACAGCAGCAGGGCAGGCAGCCCTAGGACGAATTATGAATAAAGGGATCAGTTTTGGGGCACTAGGACTTCCCCTTTGAGCCTGGGGTAAGGTGCCACTTCTCTTCTATAGAGCTGGGTGCTGGGCTATTCAGTACCTCTTCCCCTTAAAAGTGGTTGATCTTGGCCTGTTCTTTGCAGATAGCCGTCCTTTTGCTGACCATTTTATACAGAATATGGTTTGTCTCATCCTGAACACACAGGTCCTGTTCTTGGCTACTTAACACTGGGAAGTGATCTGCTAAACAAATCATGCTAGGATGGTAATGATTACCACTAATTTATAAATGTTACTCTTTAAGCCCAAAGAATATATCTCTTATAGGAAGGTTTTATAAGATAAGAAAGTTGACAATTGAAGCATTTTGAGCCTGAGGAATTTGGTTTACAAATTCCTAGTATATCTGGCTCTAGCAGGCAGCATTTTTACTTGCGGTAGTTGTTGTAGGTAGGTAAATTGTGCGTGGATCTTTAAATTGAAGAGAAAACAAAAGAAGAGGTACCATTATACTAATGTCCCTATGTAATTGTAGTGTCATGAGGAGTTTGGGAATGGGGACAGTGTGCCAGGAATCAGGGCTACCAGACCCCTGAAAAGGTCTCTCTGATACCCCTGATAGCATCCCTGGAACTTCTGCCATCTCAATTCCTCTGAACAGCCAGCAGTAAATAGCTCATGGTCATGCTAATTCTGTGTTTTATTTAGTCTCATCCCTTTTCAGCACCCTTGACCACCCGTATACTTTTTCTTTTACATTCTGGTCCCTCAGGCTGGGAAGAAGGATGTGACTCTGCCTCGCCAACACACCTCAGAGTATTCGATCATCCTCAATAGCCAGGTTAGATGTGTGTATTTAAGTTGCTAAATGCTCATCCTCGTGGAAGCCATTGCCTTGATTCTGCCTGACAGCGTGCTGTTTACTCCTCCTCAATGCATGACACCAGTGGGAGGGGATGTCTGAGGACTTCACCAGAAAGTGAAAAGAACGTCCCCAGGGGAGCAAATGATCTTGATGCTGGCAAATAAGTACATAGGCATTTATATTTTTTTCTTAGATAATTCCAAGAGAGGGGGTGGAAAGTGAGAGAATGTCAGGGTGCCACATCCAGGCTGTCAGAAACGCTAAGGCAAAGTTTTTCATGGTGCTTTAATACTTCAAGTGACTTAACTGTTGACAAAAAGACAGATGATTATAGAATCTTAAGAAAAAAAAAAAAAAGACAAGGGGCAGGAGAGAGAGAGGACCCCCCCACCCGAAAAGGACCCAGAGGGTGGAAAGGAGAAACTAACATCTATGCCATATGCCACATACTGTACTAGTTATTTTATATATATTAACATAAATAATTCTCACATATCATGATTAAAGCATTTTTAAAAACATATTATAGTTGAAGAAACTGAGGTTCCGGGAGATGAAGTAATTTTTGTGAAGTCTCAGTATTAATACACAGTAGAATAAATCAGTCTCATTCCAAAACTCATCTTGCTATTTCACCTCGTTCCTCCCCCAATTATACCCTCCTGTTTTAAAGGTGGGCAAACTTAGACCCAGGAAAATAAAGTGTCTTCCTCCCATTTCTCAGTCCAGAACAGCAGGAATCCAAAGAGGAGAAAAGGTGAATCCTTTCGTCTCTTCCTTTTGTCCTTCATGTCTTTAATGATGTGTTTTGATCAGCACAGAGATTTTGCTGTTAATGTAGTTTGAATCTCTTTCATGACAGGCTCCTTTAAATGATATACACTTTATGAGTTGATAAAGGCGTTGCAGTTTGGAGCTCAGGCAGTGGCACAAGGTACAGAGGGCAAGCTTCTTCTAGTAAGTCATCATTCAGCATGCCAGCCAATATGCAGGGACCTTGACAGGGACCCATGCATGCGTGCACGCGTGGGTGTGTGCCTTTGTGTGAGCGTGTGTGTGTGTGAATGTCCAGAGACCAAGCATGAGTAATTTTGTTTTCTTTTTTTGTCTGTCAATTGATTCCTTCCAGCTAGACCACTCTGTACGTCCTAGAAAGCTTAGGGAAGTTAGTGGTCCATAAATCATCCATGAAATCCTCGAATGAGGCTCTATCTATTGGAAATGGTAACAGTAACTCTATCAAGAGTATATTAGGGTTGTGGCCTCATCATTGTTGTCATAACATCTTTCGAGTCATGCTCTTTGCACTTGCTGTCTAAAGCTGGTGTTTGGAGATAAGATTTTGCTATGTGTAATCAAGCCAGCAACTCCTAATGCAGAAGCAGAGTTGTGTTTTCGGCATGACTAGCGTGAGAGTAACATGGAAACCTAGAGCTAAACTGCTTTGGTAGAGCCCAGGTCCCTCTTATGAAATCCAAAGGGTAAGATCTCGGTGGTCCAGGCATGCTTGGACTACGGTTGTCCAAAAGAAAAGAAAGGCTTCATGAGAAGTACTTCTCAGCAAAATCAGCAGTAATGATTAAAGGTGGTGTAGGAGAAATGATTTTGCACTCTTAGGCAGGAAACCTGCATTACAATCCTGGCTATAGTTGAGCCAGTGATGTACAATGTGGCCTTAGGAGAATGACTTAACTTGTCTGGACCTCCATTTTCCCATCTCTGAAATGGAAATAATGATATCTGTTTTACCTGTTTCATAAGATTACTTCAAGGAACAAAAGAGCTTATATTCATGAAATGGCTTTAAAATATTAACGGCCCTACGTGTCCACAAGATGTTCTAATTATCAGGGTCGGTGTCGCACTCCCTCCATTCAACCAGCAAAGTTCTGTTGATTCTTTATTCCTTATAAACTTCCCATTGGGGTCTGCAGAGTTATGATATGGCCCCTAAGTTTCCTGCTCCTAGTGCATTAGCGCTGTGTGATCCTCATTCTTTCAGTGTGGGTAGAAATTGTGATTATGATGCGATAGTCATTACTATGATGATGTTAGCTTATATAACACTCCATCATAACAGTCTGGAATGGAAAGTCTCCTGCTGGCCTTGAAGACACAATCTCCACGAGTTCTACAGCTGCAAGGAAATTAATTCTATAAACAACCAAGTAAGCCTGGAAGAAGGCCTTAGTTCTCACACTAGACCCCAGCCCCAGCTGACACGTTCATTTCATCCTTGTGATAGTCTGAGCAGAAAACCCAGCTAAGCTCTGTCCAGGCTTCTGACTTACAGAACTGTGAAATAATAAATATGAGCTGTATTAAGCTGCTAAGTTTGTGGTCATTTGTTACACAGCAATAAAAAACGAATATACCCATTTATTCCTTTTTATTTCACTTCTATTGCTATCAAATAAATTCCAACAAGTGTCTTCTTTTGTTCTTCTTTTATCTGTACTATTTCCACAGTCTTCCTGGAGTCAGTCTTTCTTTCTCTCTGCATCTCTTCTCCTGGTAATCTATTCCATACAAAGACAGGTGACTTTTATATACTGTATATTGTTGATTCTATTGGTGAATCTCATTTTCACATTTCTGAAATAGGGCTGTGTCTCATGATGCATGTGTATATTTATTGTAGTGCTTGTTTTCTTCCCCAAAAGCTCTTATTAAATTGGTGATGTATCTTACCAATTAATAGTGCCTAAGAATTGAGGAAATCTGGTAGTTCAGTCTTAAACATGACTGTGGAGCTCTAGATAACTTCTAGTGAGAGACTTCAGATGCCTTCTAGGAGGAGGAAAGTAGGTTCCCTTCTCACGAACCTGTTCAATGGCATCAGTAGTAAAATATGCTGATGACCAGTCCTTGCTCTATGAAGAAGCTGCTGCAGGCAACCGTGGGATTTGGTACATTTGCATTTATTTTCCACCTTCTCATTGCTCCAGGTTGGGGCCATCCTGGATTCCTTTGTCACTCCTCTTCCTCCTTGACCCCAATGACCTGCATCTCTGATACAGGTTATTCCCTGATTCCCAAAAAAATATCACAAATGGCGACACATTCATTTTGGTTTGCAATCTATTCTGGGTCTGGCTTATGAGAGTGACCATCTGAGATCTCTTCCCAGGGATCCTAGGCTATCCTGTTCCTTCCCTTATGTAAGCTCTGATTGGATTTATTTTAGGCAGAGAAAGAGAGAGAGCTCTGGCACATGGCCAGAAGGCTCAGATGTCATTCATTAGTTGTATGACCTTGGGAAAGTCACTCCTCCCTCCCCTGGTCTCAGTTTTCTCATCTGTACAATGGTGTTCTCTAAGGTTCTTTCTTCTGTTCTCTAAGCCCAGCCGATCTTTCACATCTTTATTGTAAATCTCCCCAAAGCCGTAGCAGAGGGTGGGTACTGACAACATGGAGGGCTTACAGTATTCCTTGGCCTCCCGGGAGAGGGTGGGGAGAAGCCTGGGCCCCCTTATGCATCCCATTGTTCCCAGCAGGAGACAGAGCCATAATCCAGATTCCCCACGGCACATTTCCCTGCACAACCAGACTGACTGACGTCCTTCTGTCTTCAAGTTCATTCCTGCAGATGTCTCCAATCCTCATCACTTTATCATAATTGTTATGATAAGCATTTCTGCCAAAATGATAGCAAAAGCTCAATTTTCCTGAGCAAAATTAACAACAAAAAGTGTTCATGGCTGGTGCAACCTGGTTATTAAGCTGTAGCAGGAATTGACTGCAGCTGTGAAATAAGATATAATTAAAATCTGGGGCTCTTCACCATGTGTCTGGTTTGTGCACTTGCAGTGCTGTAGATAAATGAATTACTGAGGCTGACCAGCTTAAGCTGTCAACTGGGAACCTGTCCAGTGGAATTACATCCATCTGAATGTCAGAGAGAGAGAGTGAGAGTGGGCGGGGGGGGGGTGGGCGGGGGGTGGGTGGGTGGGGTGGGGTGTGTGAGTACATCCATTCAGGAAAGTACAGCAATAACTTGGGTAAATAGGTAAGGCAGGAAGGTAGAGGGGAAAGACCCCCATCATGGACTCCGGGTTAGTTCTGCCACCAGCTGTGTGATCTTGAACGAGTCATTTATCTCTGGGATTCTTAGCATCCTCCGATGGTACCAGGAGAAGGCAGCATATATTATTCATAAGATGCTTTGCTCTAACATTATGGGCTGCTATTCTACTTGTTCCAGGTAGAAAGGACAGGTCTAACATGAATAACTTGGGGCCATAAGAGTAAAAAACATCACGGATTCATTAGCAAAAGACAAGACTGATGAATATGAAGCCAAAAATCATGAGCAGTGGATTCGGTTACTCTGGTTGGTCTCTTGTTTTTCAATTTATGTGGGCATTATTATCTCATTAACTCTTTTTTTTTTCTAAATGATCATGCTTTTATTAAACTCATGTACAAAACTCTTATCTACTGAAGCCCTTGGCTGGGCTATTCATTATAATGTTTTGCTTGTTATAAAATCAAAGGATTTTTTTGTGACTGACCTCTGTTTGGCCCCTCCACCCTATGGCCATCCCTAGACACAGCTGTACCTCCCAGTGTTTCACATTCATTTCAAATAAAAGGCATATGTGTGTTACGTGTATTATGGGTCTCAGGGCCTCAACAGACCTCTGTGGTTTTGACTTCATTTATACACTTCAGGTCTATTGGAACAAGCTGATGCTAAGTGAGAATAATCTTTATGCCTGATTATTCATGTGGTATTCTTACCTTGGATGGCTCTGAGGGCATGGAGAGTAGGTCATAGATGGGACTCTGCTTTGGAGCTGTGACGTAGGACAGAAATGTAGTGGTCAGCAGGGTACCTGGAACCCAAACATCTGTCACTTCAGTTAACCTGCTGGAGGAAGCTGTCCTTCACAAAGAGGGTTGAGTTGATGAATTATAGGCTCAGTCTGTCTCTCACGGTGGCTACTTTTGGCTACTCTCAGGAGTTTGGTCACACGTCCATTAGTTTATCTTCTAAAATCCCAGAGAGGCTTCGTCCTCCAACTCCCCACGTTGTCTCCTATGTCTCTCCACAGCGACCATGTTAAGACCCTCCAAAACCCTCTGTTGCTAAATGTCCATCGACAGAAGAATGGATAAAGAGATGTGGTACATATATATATAATGGAATATTACTCAGCCACTAAAAAGAATGAAATAGTGCCATTTGCAGCAACATGGATGGACCTAGAGATTGTCATACTGAGTGAGGTAAGTCAGACAGAGAAAGACATATATCATATAATATCATTTATATGAGGAATTAAAAAAAATAATATAAATGAACTTATTTACAAAACAGAAATAGACTCACAGACTTAGAGATTGAAATTATGGTTACCAAGGGGGAAGAGTGGGGTGGGGGGAGGAATAGTTAGGGAGTTTGCGATTGACACGTACACACTGCTATATTTAAAAAGGATGACCAACAAGGAGCTACTGTATAACACAGGGAACTCTGCTCAATGTTATGTAACAACCTAAATGGGAAAAAAATTTGAAGAAGAATAGGTACATGTATATGTATAACTGAATCACTTTGCTGTACACCTGAAACTAACACTATATTGTTAATCAACTATAATCCAATTTAAAAAAAGACCCCATCAAAACCTTCTGTTGCTATGACTTTCTTCAATGCCAAACAAGCTGTATGGAGCAAGGTGGGCTCTTGGTTCTCTCTGGGCTTTTGTTTCCCTAACTGATGAATGTGTGAATGGACTAGATAATATCCAAGTTTTCTTCCTATCTTGGCCTGTCATGCTTCTTAGACAGGTGTAAACAGCTGTGGCTGGATTCTAACAGAATTGTGATAAAGATTCTTAGACCAGTTTTCTTCCTACAACCATTTAATACAGGTTTTCATGGATGGAAGTTAATTCCTACTCCAGCCCTTCAAGATAAAAGCAGGCAAATCTGAAAAGGGACAATGAAGGGAAAGGGCAAAGGGCCACTAAAATATATCCAACACCAGGGGCTTGGCCCTGTGCTGGGTTCTGCCCCCAATATTACATCATCTGGTGGCACGTTAAGTACATAGGAGCCCAGGCTCTGGGTTCTGACTGCCTGTCATAGAACCCTGGCTCCAATACTAAGTATCCATATGGTGTTGGGTAAGTTACCTAACAACTCTGCACGTCAGTCATCTGATCTGTAAAATGGGTACTAGAACACCCTCACTACAAAGTTACTGTCAGAAGTTAAATGTGTTCGTACATGCAAAGGACATAGAAAAGAAATTGACACATAATACGTGCTAAATAAATGTTAGCTATTATTACTATTATTCAATCTTAACCACACAATACCCTTTACAAACATGGAAACTGAGGCTCAGAGAGGTAAGGCAGCTTGCTTGAACTCACCTAACCAGTTAGTGGTAGAGTAGAGTTGGGATTCAAACCCAAGTTTATCTGGCTTCAAAGCCCATATTCTCTTTTCTGCTCTAAAGGGCTTCAGAGACAAGGGTCTGGAAGAATTATCTCCCCCTCAATTTTGGCTTCCATAGCATCACCATGAGAACGTATTAAAGAAAACTGGGACTCACTGCTCATTTTTCACGTGGACTCTTGTTCAAGAAGGTGGCCATCATGCCGAGACTTCGATGCTTTTAGCATGTATCGAGGCTGAGCCCAGTCAGAAAGCCAGGCTGCAGCAGAAACGGTGCCACTTGGCTTCAGAAAGGCCCTTTCCACTGGCCGGTGGGGGAGAGGCAGAAAGCGTGCCTCCTTTGGAATCAGACATTCATCATGGAAATAGGCAACTTAGCCTCTGTAAGGCTTGATTTTCGCATCTAGGAACAGGAGCCTGGGCCACCCTCCTTGCAGGTTTGTGGCCAGGGTGGCAGGGCACTGCCTCTGCTAGTTTTCTGGAACATTACGCAGCAAATCTCAGCTCATCTGCATTTTTCTTTCTACTTTCCCTTTTCTTTCTCCTGCTGCTCCTTGAGCTGAGAATTCTTCCCAACAATCTGAAATTGGGTATCTATGCTCTTCCAACCATTGCTGTGTTTTATATATATATAAATAAAAGCTTATTGAGGATTGTAATTGCTCAGGGATTTCCTTCCTTGAAGCCTCTTTGGGTAACCAGAGTCTCTCTGGCTCCTCTCACACTCTTTCTGAAGTTAACATTTTAATAACACATTCAGAGTGTTTTTGTTTTATGAATTCTAATATAGATGAAAGTTCTCCCCAAGAGATGTTTTTAAAGTAGGTGTTTTTAAGTGAATATCCACATGCCTATTTCTGTGACTAAAAGCCATTTTTTTTCTTCCAGACATCAAATTGCTCTAGTTTTCAGGCAGCTCCAAGGTGGTCACCTGTCTTGTTTAACGTTTATTTAGCTTTCTCTGAACTGCATGCTGAAAGCCCCATATGTGTGTGTGTGTGTTTTGTATGAGTACATACGTATGCACATGTGTGTGTTGAACATTCAGAAAAGTTTGTCCACAGTTTAATGTCAACCTCCTCTCTCACAATGGTTCAAGAAAATAGCTGTAACATCTCTGAAAATATCTTTAAGTGGGAGTCTTACTAAGTAACAATCCATGTGCCTATTTTGTTGAACTTATCTGTTTCCTTCTGGTGGTGAATTGTAGGAACTGCCTGATCAAGGGGAAGCTTCTGGTCTTAACTCCACGCAGTGGGCATGTGCCTTTGGCCCCAGGGCTTATAGAGCAGGGCACAATTGCTGGAACCACAGTGTTTACTGGAGAGAGGAGCAACCGGAAGAGAGAGAACCACTGGGGTGAAGTGTGATCCTAACAGAATTTCCCAAACTGTTGTATCTAAGGGACCTTCCTGTAGGAGATGTTAATAGGGATCTCTCCAAAGTTAGGGTCACAAAATCTTGGGCCATACCACTCTTGCAGCTCCTTCTTGGGTGTCAGGATGTCTGTTTATAGATGAAGGGCTCTCAGGGTCCTGCAATTAGAAGTACTGCCTCTCTTGGGGTGGTGGGGAGGGATAAATTAGGAGTTTGGGGTTAATTTATATACACTACTATATATAAAATAGATAACTAACAAGGGCCTACTGTATAGCACAGAGAACTATACTCAATATTTTGTAATAACCTATAAAGGAGAAGAATGTGAAAAAGAATGTTGTGTTAGTTTCAGGTGTACAGCAAGGTGACTGAATCACTTTGCTGTACCCCTGAAACTAACACAGCACTGTAAATCAACTACATTTCAATAATAATAATAATAAAAGAAGTACTGCCTTTCTTTTTACCAGCATTTCCCAAAGTTATTTCAACAAGGAGCACTTTTCTAGCTGCACACGTAGTAATATGCTGTGGAATGCCATTCTGCAGGACATGAGTTGTGAAGTGTTGATAATCCTCTGGAGAGGATCCTGGAAACTAGGTTCATCCCTTTTGGAGAAGACTAGAAAGCAATGTACTTCTGATCTTTGAGACCACAGTGCCAGAAAGAATAGAACATCGGGGCTGGGAAAGAACCTGTACAGTCAGCCCACGCCATCCCAGCTTGCTCTGCTGGGGAAAGGAGGCTTGCTCAAGGCCCTTGAAGTAACAGTAGCAGAATGGTGATGACAAATCCCTTGTCTCCTGCCCCCTGTGTGAGGTGCTGCAAGATGCCAAGCTCACTACATCGTCCAGAAATGTGGAACAGGGGAAGGGAGAGCGATTGAAAGCACAGAAGGAGAGATGCAGAATAGACAAAGGAAGGATTTTTGGATACTGATCCTTAGACTGGATGGCCAAGGGTGGCGGGGGAATGGCAAAGCAGGGACGCACGTCAAGTAGAGCAGATGTAACATGCTTCTGGAGAGAGTTATAAAAAGTATCAGAGTAGAGGAAACTGTGCCTTCTTTGGAAAAGGGCGTGGAGAGAAGGGGATGCAGCACCTGTGGAGAGCTCGCAGCACTCCTCAGAGAACGACTTCTGAAGCCATTTGGCAGAGATTAGGGAAAAGAAAAAGTGGTCATGCTCCAGTTACAAAGAAAAGACATATGGGGATTTAGATTATAAACAGGTAGAAGAGGAGGAATGAGGTATCCTTTTTTGAGATAAAGCTTCTCTGGAAGCAATGCTGAAATTGAAGCTGAATCCAGCCTCTGTACCCCGACAAGGAATTAAATCTCAGAGACAGAGTTTTGGGTGAAGTAGAAAAGAATAGCTTTATCGCTTTGCCAAGCAAAGAGGGACACAGCAGGCTCATGCCCTCAAAACTGTGTGTCCCAAGATGGGGGTGGGTGGTGTTGTGATGAGTCTTATAGTCAAGGGGTGGGGCTGCGGATAAGGATCATGGTGCGTGCAGGGCCTGCATTCCTTCAACCCAGAGATCATCTGGTGGGCAGACTGTGACCTTCTCTGGGATGAAGAGTGCTACATCAAGTGGTTAACATTTTCCATTTGGTGGGGTTTTTAGTTCTGCAGAAGAGCTCAAAGATATTGTTAAGTACAGCCCTTGAGGGGGAGCCGGGACCCTGCCCCCCAAGGCTGCTCCTCCCTTGTCTCTGCATTCCTTCCCTTCCCTGATTAGCAGCTGTTTGAACCTGCCCTTTGGAACTCGGGGAAGGGAACACAGAAAGGCTTCTGTGCCCAGGAGCCCCACAGGGTCCTGCTGGGTTTCAAAATGTGTAGGTTGACAGTAGTGATGGATCCCTTTCCTTTTTAGCACTTTACGGTTTACAAATTACTTTCACCTGTGCGGGGGTCACATACCCTCAGCAGCTCAGCAATGTTCTTGCGTCATGGGAGCTGGGAGAAAAACCATGGGTAAATCTCACTATGTAAAGTGGAGGGCGGGATAGGAGGGAGGGAAAGAATGACTATTTGGGTTTCATCAGTTTATGGGAGAAACAGGGAGGAAGTGTACATAGGAGAGCAGTTAAAACCCACAGACTCTGGAAGCAAACTGCACGTGTTCAAATCCCAGCTCTTCCACCTAACAGCTGTGTGACCTCAGGCAAAGTATTTAACCTCTCTGTACCTCAGGTTCCTTATAGGTAAAATGGGGACAATCGCAGTACTGACTTCTAGAAGTTTTATGATGACATATTTTTATACTGTGTAGAAAGTGCCTAAAAAGAGCTAAGTAAATGCTTGAAAAAAAGTGGGAAAGCCCCCTTCAGAGAATAAATTTCTTTATGGCGGTTACTATGTATTTTTAAAATAGCATTTGTTAAGATGATAAATTTAGGGTTTAATCCTTTTGAGGGAAGGTGCTTTCGGAATTGCTAATGTAAATGTATGTTCGTGCACAGTCCAGCAAAGGGAACTATTAAACCAGGTCACTGAAGACTGAAAAGTGCCTTCATGATATCTCAAGACCCAGAAAATTAGCTGAGTTTTCAGTCTCTGGGGAAAATGTGGACCCTGCTATTGGCACGTATTGCAGAACGTCACCTGCCTGCCCACGCCCTGTGATGCCAACAGTCTCAGAATATAAGCAGTGCCCACCTGGGCCGCAGGAGGGCTCTCTCACTGTGCCCCTGTGCATGGCCTCAGGGTGGAAGCTTAGCCTGGTGGTGGGGGTCCATGTCCAGACTGCAGCCCACTCTGTTCCTCCTCACCTTCCCCCCAGTCCACACTTGGTGGCTCACAGCTTCCCAAGTTCAAAGACAGCACTAGAGCATCCGCTAGCATATGTCAACCACCCTGCTCACCTTTTAAATTCCTGCAGGAGATACTGCGTGGTCTTAGCTTAGCCCAGGGTTTGGCACATGGAGCGCACTCAGGAAGCGGCAGATTTTATGATTTTGGCTTCTAGTGCCTTCTCTCCCAAAGGGCAGGGTAACGACTGCTGATCTAGACACTGGGAACAAAGGAGGGTGACGAGCATGCCCAAGGGCAACCCTTGGAACCCCCCCTGAGGTCTGGTGCACCGAGAACATCCGGACAGCATCGCTTTCCTTCACTTTTGGCAGCGCGTCTTCAGGAGAGGCAAGCGACGAGGACGTCTGAGTGACAATAAGTCCTCAGAGCTCCTTGAGAAGGGCTAAGTACAGTAATTTGTTGCAATGACTCAAACGTAAAACAATAACCCAGAGGCATAATAGCACGGACCAAGAATACCTACTGCATGTGATGGGCTCTTAATGGGAAAAGAACAGTTTGATTTGGTGGCAGAAAATCTTCAGATGGCTTTCACTCTGGATGTGTACTCTGCAGTGTGGAGAGCTAAGTTTTCTATCAGGGTTAATTTGGACCACTTCCGCCTGCCGAGAGCCATTCTGCTGATGGAGGCCCCTTTCCTGCTCCACTTTCCCCACAACTTGAAGCAAATTTCTGAGGCTTCACTTGTGTGCCCATTCTCTTTCTCTCTCTCCCCCTCTCTCTTTCTTCTTTCTTTTCTCCATCATCTCCCTTTCAGAGGAGCTGCTACTTCAGAGGCACTTTCCTAAGTGAGTAATGGGGAGTAAATACACTGTAGCCATGGCACCTGCACCTGGCCACGTGGAAAGGTGTGAGACACAGTCTGGAAATCTGCCCAGATCTGGGAGAGACCTCGCCAACCAGGCCCAAGGCTCTCGTTTCACCATAAGGAGGATGCTCCAGGGAGGCAAGTGACTCCTGTAAGGTCTCCCTGCTGCCAAGCAGAAGGGCTGGGACTGGAAGCCCTGCTTTGCCCCCTTCATCGTCTCCCTGGAGGTCTTCCCACCTCTCTTTCCTGCCCACACCATCCCCACCTCTGACCACATTGACTTAGGAGCCTGGTACAACTCACTCCCAGTACCATTTCTTGGGAAGACTAGGGTTAGAGGACCTCATGTTTGATAGGAGTTTTAGAATATCAAAAGTCACTGAGCCCAACCCCGCACCCAGGGAAATAGTTCTCCTCCTTCTTTCCTTCTTAAATCTCACTCCTCCTTCCTGGTGCTGCCTCCCAAGAAGCTACCACAGATCCTCTCAGACTTGCATCACCAGGGCAGCACTTCACACACCAGCGGGCTCTCTCTGCATTTCCTATCACTTTTTCCACCCTCTCAGTGCCCTTCACTCTGATGAATTCACGTTCGATGTGAGTGACAGTTAACATAATGCAGAGCTTCCTAGGAGATTGCCCAAGGAATTAATCTTTAAGGGTGGAATTCCACATTATGGCAGGCCACAAGGAACACACACACACACGCACACACAGATAAACATACAGGCACACACAGAGACACACAGACCTGCACACAGACAAGTTTTCTGTGAGAGACTTTCACATCTCACCGCTAAGAAGGCTGGCTCCACTCCTGTAGGGAAACAATTCCTTTGCAGACAATCAACATATTCAATTCAATTTAGCAAATCATCCCATAGTAAGTTGAATTGGCGATTGGGATTGACATGTATACACTGATGTGTATAAAACTGATGACTGATAAGAACCTGCAGTATAAAAAACAAACAAACAAAAAAACAACTAATACTAAACTTTCTTTGGGTTATTTGTATGGAAATATGTTAATATAAATGTTTCAGACATTAAAAAAAAAAAAAAAAGATATGTTGAAGTTCTAACCCAACCTGCGGATGTCACTTTATTTAGAAATAAGGTCTTTGAGATGTAATCAAGTTAAGGTACGGTGATACTGGATTGGGGAGGACCCTAGCCAATGACTGGTGTCCTTACGAGAAGAGGAGAGGACACACAGAGATACACACAAGGAGAATGCCGTGTGACAATGGAGGCAGAGATTGGAGTGATGCATCTACAAGCCAAGGGACACCAAGGATTGCTGTAAGCTGGGACGAGGCAAGGAAGGATGCTTCCCCAGAGCCTTCAGAAGGAGCCCAGCCCTGCTGACACCTTGATTTCAAAGTTCTAGCCTCCAGAACTGAGAGAAAGGATACATTTCTGTGTTAAGCCATTAGGTTTGTGATAATTTGTGATGGCAGCCACAGGAAACTAATACAATCCCTAAGTGCTCATTAAGTGCCAGGCTTTCTTCTGGAAACAGCAGTGGGCGAGGCGTATGTGGCCCCTGTGCTCAGGGAGCTTACTGAGGTCTCTTTGCAGGGGCTTGGGTCAGGGGCTAGTCTGTGGGTGGGGAGGGTTCCACTCTCGGGCTCCCTCAGCGCATCCTGCATTGGTTTCACTTGGCTTCCCTTCAGTTCCACAGTGGACGGTGTGTCCCCTCATGTCCAGCATTGGGCTTAGAGCTGGTTGGATGGGGTACAATCCTGTCTTTAGATGCTGACCTCCCCAACTTTTTCCTCCACTCATGGAGTTTGGGGAAGTATTTGCCTTTGGTGTTAAGTAGACCTAGTTTTGACTTCTCACTCCATCACTTTTCAGTTAAAACTTCCATTTCCTTATGTGTAAAGGGGAATATTTGGATGTTGTGAGGAATCCGGAAGGAAGATCCCAGGGTAAATCACAGAGTCAGACAGACGGATGGACCTGGGTCCTATCATCTCTGCTTCTACTCACCACTTGCTAAGGTTGTGATCTTGAGCAAGTTAATTAACTTCCTGGGCCAGCCTCAATTTCCTCGTCTATAAAATAAGACCAGTAATAGCATTAATCCCATGGTGTGGCTGTGAGCATTGACTGAGTTAACACCTGTAAGATGCTGGTAAGAATTCCTGGCAAATAGAAGGTGCTCAATAAGGAGAAGTTGATATTATTGCTTTACTTATGAGGAGTTGAGTCACAGAGAGGTGACATGATCTGTTCAAGGACAGTCAGAGGCTGAGCTGGTCCCCAGTACCTTTTCTCAGACTGATGGCTTCTCTGAATAACAACTGTTTCTATCATTGGAGGGACTGTGCTTGTTGAGAGTTCCAACCCTGGAATCAGATAAACATAAATGCAATTTTCTTTTCTTTCTTTTTTTTTTTTTTTGCAGCACTGCACAGCTTGTGGGATCTTAGTTTCCCCACCAGGAATAGAACCCAGGCCCTCGGCAGTGAAAACGCAGAGTCCTAAACACTGGACCACCAGAGAATTCCCCATAATTAATTTTAAACCTAATTAATTACTAGCTGGGTGATCTTGGACTTGCTCCTTTACATCTGAGGGCCTCATTTTTTTCACCTATACAATACAGTTACAGATTGATCGGGGTGTCATGTGGGTGAGATTAGAATGAATATAAATACTTAACCACATTGTAAGCATTCATGAATGTTTCTGGCTATTATTTGTGTGAGCTAGAAGTCGTTTCAGTATATCTAACTAAATAATAGTGGCTTTAAAATCCTCTGGTTCATTTTTTCCTGTAAAAGGGGTATGGAGACAGCAGTCTAAGAATAACATGGTGGTGCCAAAAGGTCGCTAGGGACCCAGGTTCTACCTCTCTTTCTGCCCTGACATCCTCAGTATGTGGCTTCTATCCTCAAGGTTACATCATAATCCCATATCATGTCCATAATCTGAACAGCACAGGTGTGTATGTCAGGTGGGGTTGGCGGGTGGGGCGAAAGCACAAAAGACCACCTCTTAGCTGAGTCGGCTCTCTTTAAGGAGCCATTTCTCAGGTCGACACTTTGCTTGTATATTATTGGCTGGAACTTAATCACATGGTCACACCGGGCTGCAAGGGGAGGCTGCGAAATGTAGTCTTATAGCTGTCCTCAGTAGAACCCAGGCTCTGCTGCAAATATAACAGGGAAATGGATATTGAGAAGGCAAATAACCGCCTCTGCCAGATCGTTATTGTTCTTATAGTTGTTATTACTCTGTGCCAAGAACCTGCCCTCTAGGAATTTACAGGTTTTAATGCAGTGTTATAAATCTTGTGAAGGACGTGCACGGTGTTGTGGGAGTACTTAGGAAGGAGAGGTGAACTCTGTCTGAAGGCATCGAATGGTTACATAGAAGAAGTGATGTTTGAGTGGTTTGCTAGGGCGACAGAGAAGGAAGGGACTTCCTGACATAGAGAACGCCACACACAAAGTCTAGTTGTTTTGTTAGCCTGCCCATTGACTGCTAGGAATTGGCATTTTGGAAATCGTGCTGGGAGTGGGGGAGGAGGAGGGCAGTCTTCCAGAAGCTGTCCTGGGACTTCTTTCATCCACACAATCTCCAAGGCAGATGGTGAGGGGTGCTGAGCCCTGCTATTCACAAGGCTTTCCCAATTCTCCATTCTGATTTCACCAGACAGCAATCTATTTGTTAAATAAAACCAGCTGGTTATTGAAAGAAACATATTTATTGGGAATTAACTGCCATGTGCAAAATGGGTATTTACTACCTACTTGTCAAACATTAGGGAATTTGTGTTTAATGATCATTTTTTTTCAATTAACTCACAAAAAATACATCCCATTAATTCTAAATTAAATGCATATTTGCAAAACTCTAATTCACAACGTAATCAAATTATCTTTCCATCCTGTTTCTGATGGTTACATGTTGGTGAAAGAATCTCAGTTGATGTCCTTAGAGACAATTTTCTTTTACCCACATGCAGTTGCAACTTGGACTAGAGGACAATTTTTTCATCCCCTTCCTCCCTTGTTTGTTTCCTCACTCATCTCCTTCTTGTACTACAGGCACCTAGAAAGTGCCTATGGCTAGAATATTTGCATGATCTAAGCTGATGGTTTAACCTTTACCTCTGTCTTTAATAATCCAGTGATAGAAGTTCTTGGAAAATCTGCCAAATAGATCTTCTCTCACTGTGTCACAGGGAAAGATTGCTTGACTTGGAGTCAAGGGACCTGGGTTTTAATCCCGAATTTTGTTGTGTGACCTTGGGCAAGTCATTTTCTTCCTTAGAGAATTTGTATCTGAATAAAGTTAAGCAGGTTTCTTCACTGCAGCATTTCTTAGAGATATTAGTATGTTAATGTGCGCAGAGAGTCTCCAACTGGAGAACGGATATAATTTCCTTTTTCCAAAACTCCTTTGACCACCGAACTCTTTTTTTTTTTCCTTTTCATGAAGCATCTGGGTGGATTGATGATATGAGGAAAACATTCTGGCAAAGGCTAGGCAGGATGTTTTCCAGGGTTATCTGGCTCTAACCTTTCAGGCTTTTGTTTTTTAGTTCAGAAAGCTGGACTGAGCTTCTGAAGGATGACTTGGCAATATGGACCTCCATCCACCAGACACCCCGACTTCTGCCCCCAGCTCTGGCCAGATCAGAAGCCACAAGCAGGCATTGCACACATCCTCAGAAGCCCTGCTTCTTGTGAATCTGCCAGACAAGGAAAACAATGGAGTGATCTTGTATCCAGCTGCACTTAGCATTCAGCCCCTGTTTTCACCAGCACAGCAATTACATGCTCAGCATGCACCTCGGAAATGTTTAAGTGGTAACAAATGCCCTGAGGGTTTATTATCATCCAGCAGTGCAGACGGCCCTTGCACAGGGCATGGGGCACCTTATAGAAGGCAGTGATTCCTTTTCTCGTTTGCTGAGCCATGTGGCTAAACATATGCTGGCATTGCAGGGAGAGAAGCCTGGACAGCCTACTCGCCTTGGCACCCTGCCTGTGCCGCTGCAAAAAGCTGGCTACTGTCCTCCCCTCCATGCACTTCAGCATCAGTGCAGATACTCTGCCACCGTGGCTGGGGGTTGAGCAGCCCCAACCTGGCCAGAGAGGCAACTTCACAATGCAATTCATGATCGGTGTGGAAGAGTTCTGAAAGTGCGCAGGGGGGTGGGCTGTCAGATGTCCCTGGTCACCTCCCTTCCCTGTCCAGGATCGTTCAGGTCACTAAGATAGTGGTTCTAATGTCTCAGGACCCCTGTACATTCTTAGAAATGATTAGGGACCCAAAAGACTTTGCTTTATGCTGATTATATCTGTCAGTATTAATTACATTAGAAATGAAAACCGAGTCAGAAAAATATTTATTAATGCATTGAAAAATAGCAACAATAGACCGCTTGCATGTTAACATACACAGCACACATTTTTTTTTTCATGAGAAATAACTGTATTTTCCAAAGCAAAGAACAAATGTGGTGAGAAAAGTGTCTTTGCTTCACATTTTTGCAAATCTCTGTTAATGTCTGGCTTAATAGAAGACAGCGGATTCTCATATCTACTTCCATAGGCATCTATTGTGGTTTGTTGTTCTGGCTGAAGCATTTGAGGAAGATCCAGCCTCACACAGGTATGTATTTGAGAAAAGGATGACCTCGCAGGCCCCCCTGAAAGAGCCTAGGGGACGCTCAGGGGTCCCTGGGCCATACTTTCAGAACTACTGACCTAGTGTATATGCGTGGGGAGGAGATGGGGTGGAGCAGTGTTGGATGTAGGTAGTCTACACAGCAGAGAAGTAGCCACTTTTCAGATTAAATGTGCTTCGTTTGCCTGGCTATTGCTCTAGCCTTCTAGCTTGTCTCCTGAATTCTATTTTTGTTCCTCTCTAAGCATCCTTCACACAGAAGCCAGAGTGAGCTTTTAGGGATAACTTTGATTGTATTACTCTCTTGACTCCAACCTTCTAATGGCTCCCCATCCCACGCAGACTAAGATCCCAGCTCCTGGGCCTGTGTGCCCTGGTCCTTGCCCAAATCTCCTACCTCATTTTTTAGTTCTCTTTCCCTTGCTTACTTCACCCCAGCCTCACTGGCCCTTTTTGTCCCTGTGAACATATAAGAGTCCTGATTGAGGGTTCTTAGCTATCTGTTCCCTCTCCCTGGTGTACCCTTCCCTCAGATCTTGGCATGACTGGCTTGTCTTGCCATTTAGATTTCAGATCAGATGTCACCCACATTGACAAAAAAATGTTTTCTTCGTAGTGTTTATCACTATCTGCAATTGTTTTAATTATGTTGTTTACTTCTTTATGATATGTCTTCCTGCATGAAAGTGTAAGTTCTATTGGAGCAAGGACTTTACCATATTCAATACTGTATTTTCAGTGCTGGTACATGGCAGATGTGCAGTAAATATTTTTGAATGCATTAATGAAAGAATAGCGGCATAAAATAATATTTGAACTGGAAATCAGAGCTGGTTTTGGTTTCCAGCTTTGTGGCTTACTAGCTCTGTGGCCTTGGACAAGTTTCTTGAGTTTTAGTTTTCTCACAAGTAAAATGATGATAACAATACCTAGCTCTCTTAGTCAGTTTGGGCTGCTACAACAAAAATGCCTGTAAAGAAAAAACTCACTCTTCCTCCTGGGTTTCTCCTTCACTCTCACAACAGTTCTGACACCAGATGTGTGAGGGTTTTTTACCCACACCAAGCAATTCTGCAACACCAGCTGGGTGTCTGACAATTTATCTCAATTCTGATATATCTATATGTGGAGATATTGTCAGATACCACAGGTTAAGGGCTCAATCCCATGAGAGTGTCTCTTACTTCAGATGTCAATCATGAGTAGCAGGTCCCCAGGTCATCCACAACTTCTGTCTGACTTGGCTACAAATCAGAGGTTCTCATGACCTCCTCCCCCTCAGATTTAATTATTTTCTAGACCAGCTCACAGAATTCAGGGAAACACTTAACTTATGTTTACCAGTTATTAAAGGGTATGATAAAGGATACAGATGAAACTCCAGATAGAGTGATGCATAGGGCAAGGTCTGGGAGGGTCCTGAGAGCAGGAGTTTTGTTCCTGTCGAGTTGGGGTATGTCACCTTCCCAGTACATGGATGTGTTCACTAACTTGGAAGCTCTCTGAACCCTATGCTTTTGGAGTTTTTATGGAGGCTTCATCACATAGGCATAACCAATCATTAACTCCATTTCTAGCCCCTCTCTGCTCTCTGGAGAATGGGGGGTGGGGCTGAATATTCCAAGTTTCTAATCATGGTTTGGTCTTTCTGGTGACCAGCCCCCAACCAAGAGCTCACTAAGAGTTACCTCATTAGAAATAAAAGCCCTGATATCAACCAGGAAATTTCAAGGGATTCAGGAGCTCTGTCAGGAACAAGGAGGAGACAAAATATTAGAAGAGAAGTTGTTGCTAGTGCTTTCATTACTGAGGAAATTACAAGGGTTTTAAGAGCTCTATGCTAGGAACCAGGGGCACACACATATACATTATATATATATAAATATAAATTTTTTCCCTATGATCTCACTATACCATAGACTGAGTGGCTTAAACAACAGAAATAGACTCACAGACATAGAAAATAAACTTATGGTTACCAAAGGGGAAAGGTGGGAGTTAGGGATAAATTAGGAGTTTGGGATTATATATACACACTACTATATATAAAATAGGTAATCAACAACAACCTACTGTATAGCACAGGGAACTCTACTCAATATTTTGTAATAATCTATATGGGAAAAGAATCTGAAAAAGAATAGATATATGTATACGTATAACTGAATCACTTTGCCATACACCTGAAACTAACACAACATTGTAAATCAACTATACTCCAATATAAAACAAAAACCAAAAACCAAAAAACCATAAATTTATTTATCCAAGTTTGGAGGCTGGGAAATCCAAGATCAAGGCACCAGCAGATTCAGTGTCTGGTGAAGGCCCTCTTCCTAGTTTACAGATAGACACCTTCTTGCTGCTGTGTCCTCACATAGTAGAGAGAGATAGAGACAGTGAGCGAGCAACTCTCTCATGTCTTTTCTTATTGGGGCACTAATCCCATTCATGGGGGCTCCACCTCACGACCTAATCACTTCCCAATGGTCCCGTCTCCAAATACCATCACATTGAAAATGAGAGCTTCAACATATGAATTTTAGGGGAACACAAATATTCAATCCATAGCAATACTGTATAGGGTTGTCATGATATTAGAATGTAAAGCACTTGTTACATAAAATGAATGAATGTAAAGCACTTGTTACAGAAACATCGTTCTGTAATTGGCTCCCCCTTCCTTCCCTCTCTGACCTGGCTTGCCAACAACAGCCCTGACTCCAGATATGATTTCTATGGCTGTCTGGGGGGGGGGATGCTGGTGCCTAGACTCTGGTCCGATAAGACCTGGAAAAGACCTCAGGGACACTCAGCGCCATCAATGAATTTCACAGATGAGGAGACTAAGACCTTGAGCGGGAAGACAAACAGCTCACCTTGGGGCCCATCCTTCCGACATCCCACACTTCCTAGAGCCCCCTGCTGGTGGTGTGGCTGAATGGAGACTCATACTCCTAACAGCAGGCGTGCGCTCTTCACCGTCTACTTCTGAACACAGTAAAACTCCCATCTTGTGCTCCAAGCACTCAAGGGTGGGTCTTCAAACTGTGGCTCCTCGGACACGTGATCAGAATTAACTGGAATATTTATGAAAGTGCGGGTTTCTGACCTCACGCCAGACCTACTGAGTTAACTCATTGGGAGGCCAGGACCCAGAAAACAAGTTTTTCAGGAGATCCTGATGCAAGTTAAATTTTGAAGAAAACTGAAATGGGAAGCAAGGAGAAGTTGCAAAAAGTATTTTCTTTTATTCTTCCTTACACGGCCACCACTTTTTCTATGGTTTCTCAAATATTTATACAGTAGCCCAAATTGTTGAGAGAACAGTGGCTCTCAGACGGCCCTGACAGGAGAGAGCGCTGCTCCAGGGGCGCAGGGCAGGGGGAAGCCCTCCTTGGGTATTGCTCGCAGCCCTGTCCTAGGCTCTCTTTCCCTGGACAAATGAGGTGCAACAGCGAGCTCAGACAATCCGTAGCAGTGAACATCGTGTGGAATCTCGTGGCAGTACATGAAAAATCTGTTTGAATAACAGCCCCAGCAGCTCTTGCCAACTTCTCGGGATCCACTAGAAAAACAGAACAGTCCTTTTCCAACATCCCATAAATCATCCCACTGAGAGCCATCAAAATGCAGCCCGAAAAGATGTTTTCACTAGTAGCTCAGCTAGAAGACATACACTCTGGCCCACTCAGCTCGTCTCCCCCGAGAGGCAAAAACAAGATCCTGGGAATAGGGGGTAAGCTTACTGGGAGCAAGGTGTCGCTCTCCATCAAGCACAGGGCCTTGGATTCTAAATACACCTGTACCTGGCTTTCCTCAGGGGTGAATGGTTTCATCTGAGAGGCAAACATTCTTCTGGAACATCCCTTTTATGGACAGCAGTTAGTGCTGTCTCCGGTCCTCTGATCGTGGAAGAAATTGTAGAGACAGATAGGACTGGGGTTGAATCCCAGGCCTCTGCTCATTGGCTTTTAGATCTTGGACAAGTCATTCGACAGCCTTGAGCTTCAGATGTTCAAAGATGATAAAATATAGCTCACAGCATAGTGAGTAGTAGATGGGACAGAACAGCTGGCATCACTGTATGTGCCCCATGCCCAGCATTAGCAGTTGCTTGATGGATACTAGCTCTTTTCATATTCTTGGCCAGTAGTGGAGGCCCTCACGTTGCTTAATGAGTAGCAGGAAATAGAAAAATTACATGCGTTCGTCTTCCCCGTGTAGGAGGCAGTAGACCTGGTTGCAGGCTTAGAATCGCGGTGTGACTTTGGAGAAGCCACTCTTTCTTTCTGAACCTCAGCATTCTCTCCTGGTAAGCGAAGGGGCTGCAGTAGCTAATCGTGAAAGTCTCCTCCACGCTAACCTCTGACTTTGGAATTTCAATATCGAACAGACCGGACCCAACACCGTGATTGGTCCTCCTGGGCAGTCTGGCCTGCTGGCTCTGTGAATATTTCCTAAGGAGGTCTGTGGGCTCATCTGCAAAATGGAAATAACAACATCCTTAGTGTTTTGCCCGGGGGGTTGGGGTGAAGCTTTAGTGGTACAGAGACTTCAGGGCAGACTCGTTTTTTTTTTTTTTTTAATACCAGCCACTAACTTTACGGCTTTATTGAGTTAATAAAGAATTGACCCCTTATTTTTCTTCATGTGAATTACATCCAAAAGCTATATCCAGTATGCAAAGAATTGGTTTTTTTTAAAATTAATTTTTATTGGAGTATAGTTGATTTATAATGTTGTGTTAGTTTCAGGTATATAGCAAAGGGAATCAGTTATACATGTACATATATTCACTATTTTTTAGGTTCTTTTCCCATATAGGGCAGACTCTGAAAAAGTAAGAAACACCATACAAAGGAGGCAGACTTTGTCCTTTTGTCTCTTGGGCCCCGGCTCTCCCTGCCTGGGGCTGGGCGCTGGGCAGGGTGACGGGGGCTGACAGGTTAGCCGGGGCTGAGGCATGAGCGTGGACCCTGGCCACTTTGGTCTTCCAGCCGTGGGTGGCTCGGCTCTGCTCCTCTCTGGGGGCCATTCCAGGGAACTTGTGAGGGGCAGGAGGAGGTAAGAGTAGAGGAGCCCAGAGCAGAGGTAGAAGAAGCCAAGTTACAGGAAAGGATTCGAATGGAGGAGGAAGGAAGGGAAGAGAGGAGAGGAAATAGTTCTCATTGTTCTCTCTTAATTTTGCTTGGGCCTCAGCACGACCATCACGAGCGATTCAGAACACCTCCCTCTGAACTCTTAGCTTGAGTTAAAAAATAATTCCAAGCCAAACTGCGGTGCCTAAATCTATCGCAAATGTCAGCAGCCGGGCCTGAAGCCAGAGCTGTGATCTTCCTCATGTCAATAAATCCTTGAAGTTCCCTCTCCCTTGGAAGCCTGGGTTTCTTCTGACGCTGCTGCTTTCTACCCCAGGCTGCCCTTTCATGAGTAATTTCTTTTAACCCAAGGATCACAGCTGTGAGCCATAATGAAAAGATTTCTACTGGCCTGAGACTGCAAAGAAGCCGCTGCACCAGCAGAAAAAAAAGCTGGGAAAAACCACAATTAAAGCCAATGCCCCAGTAAGGATGGTAGAGACAGCACAGTGAGAAGGCAGAGGCCTGGCCGTGTGTGCACCATCACCCCCACACCGAGAACCAAGGAGTCTTCAGGTGGCTCTTGTCCTGTGGATCCTGCAAAGATGGCGGGGAGAAGAGGGGCTGCCATGGACACAAGAGGTGACAATAGTATGAGAAGGGGAACCGTGCACTCAGGCGTCTGCCCCAGACTTTATCCATGACCTTGGGCTGCAGGAGGAGGGAGGGCTCTCTGCCGCCCCTCCCCCTCCTGCCCACACTCAGCTCAGGGACGGGCAACAGAGGCAGGATTTGCACGAGAGCTTTTGACACGATCTATCTCATCTTTCCCTGGAGAGACATAGCTTCCTGGCCACCATGGATCTCCAGCATCGTTTCCTGTTTTGACAAAGCGTGTCCCACATGGGGTGGGAGAGGGACGGGAATGTAATTCAGTTGGGAAGGGACATTCCACTTTGGGTGCTGGGGCCACACTCCTGCCTCCACACATGGGGCTCAAGCTCATCTCGTACCTGCTTCTTGGAGTACGTGTCTTCTGGCTCCAAAGGGAGGGAATGATACTGGAATTTATCTGAGTTATTTACAAGTGATATTTCTATTGTTTAAATAAGAATCCATCAATTCAGATTGGGTTAATACCCTTTGGGTATGTTTTGGGCCACTTTTTACCAACATAGATGAAAATTCACTTTGGTTCTACAATTGAACTTACCCCAGGGATGCTATTTGAGCATTATTTAGGCAGCTCTGTACTCCCCCATGTAATAACATGTTCTTGAAAAGTTGTAGAAAATTTGAATTTTGGTAAATAGGATCATATTTTAATGTAATGGAAGTGTTTGTCGCTTAAGGGAATTCCGCGGTGAATCATTTTATAAAGTCCAGAGTCCTTTTATAACACAAATAGCCATTCCCAAGTTATCCTTTTCTTCTTCCACGTGGTTTTCATAAATCAGATTTGCTTGAATAGAGCCATTCCTGTACATGTCAACAGCCAGCCTCCCCCAGTTCCTAAATGGCTAAGGCGGAAAGGTGGGGATTTACTCACTGGCTTGGGGGTGACCTGTCCCAGGTGTGCGCTCTCTTAGAGAGAGTTCTGGACAGGGGTTGTGGGTACCTTGGTGCTAGGTTCTGAGTCTCTTTTTTTATAACTGTCAGGAATTAGCAGTGTGGCCCTGAAAATGTTGCTAGCTAGAGTCCAGGTTTCTGGATCAAGAGCTCATGGTTAGGGCTTCCCTGGTGGCGCAGTGGTTGAGAATCTGCCTGCCAATTCAGGGGACACGGGTTCGAGCCCTGGTCTGGGAAGATCCCACATGCCGCGGAGTGACTAGGTCCGTGAGCCACAACTACTGAGCCTGCGTGTCTGGAGCCTGTGCTCCGCAACAAGAGAGGCCACGATAGTGAGAGGCCCGTGCAACGCGATGAAGAGTGGCCGCCACTTGCTGCAACTAGAGAAAGCCCTCGCACAGAAACGAAGACCCAACACAGCCATAAATAAATAAATAAATAAATAAATAAAATTAAAAAAAAAAAAAAAGCAAATAATTAAAAAAAAAAAGCTCATGGTTAGAATGTGTATCAAATGAAAAATATCTCGGATATCATTTTTAAAACTCTGAATATCATGTGTTTTCTTCCTTCTGCAGGTTGTGGAATCCAAAGCATCAAGACAGGAGAAACGCTCCACGACAGAACTCTGAGGGGAGCGCTTCTTTATAGCCTCTCTTTCCTGTCGCAGTATGAGTAGACATTAATGGGCTGCAGTGTCAGCGATCAGGGACGGTCCCCTCTCACTTGGGAGCTCCGGCCGGTTTGGGGAGGCATGAGCTTCCTGCCGGCACCGGGCTTTGTGAGGCGTGGGTGTGTGTGCGTGCGCGTGTGTGCTCAGGAACTCATCATTCCCACTAGAACGACATTTAATTATACCAAAACTTCCTTAGCAGAAGCTAGAATCCCGGTCAAAAGTCCTCTTTACAGTCATCCTCTTAATGCAGATTTACCCTTAAACTGGATCACCCCTGAGCTACCAAAATCTAATGGAATCTGTAGTGACAAAACAGAGGTGGTGCGAGTGAGAGAAGGTGATGGGGAAAAACAAACACTTTATTCTACCCAGAGGTTCAGTCTTATAAAGGGATGCTGGCTGTAAAGGGGGCTTAGCACCTGGCATTTATCTGAAGCATTTTGAATTTATTGAGTGTTTGCAGTAAATAAGAAGAAAAGGCCCAACCGTCCTTGTGAAACGAGCGAGACGGAGAGAAGTGAAGGCTTTCCGGCCAGAGCGAGTGGCAAAGAGCCATGAAGATGACAGAAGAAGGTGGAAAGGCCTGGAGGGGAGCAGCTTGGACAGGATATGGGAAGCGAACGGGATCCTCAGAGCCAGGAAAGGAGGGAGGGGATGCGGGCCAGACGAAAGTGAGGAGGGACTGGGGCAGCGATTGGACGGATCACAGGTTGAAGGGAAATAGAACATTACAGACACGTGGGGAACTGAGAGGGAGGATTTCAGAGATGAACTGAAGGAAGAGGCTTGGCCCATCTCCTGAGTCACAAGCGGCTGAGGTGGTCACAACGAGAGAAAAAGGCGACCAGTCCAAGAGGACAGGATGTTTTCTTTATCTTCTCAACGATGCCCACGAGACAAGACTTCGATGGTACAGGTGCAGGAACTAGTCACTCCCTTCCTGGGCTTTCTCCCGGCAGTCACCCCTGGTGAGGCCAGGCTCCTGAGGTTAGGACTGTTTCGGTTGTGCCTGGGTGTCACCATCTGTAGACACGGGTTCACAAGTGACTGTCCCACTTGTACCCGTAACCGCAGGTCCTGGAAAGACCGCTGTTGGGAGCAAAGTGACTCATTGTCCTTCCCTGGTCCGTGTCACCCATAGAACTTTTGTTTTGTCTGAAGGAGGTGGGGAGAGTTTTTGATCTCTTTGTGAGAGGGGAGAGGGAAAAGAAGAGATAGCATCATGCTTGTTTCCCGTGCCACTTGTTGGAAATAGTGAAAGGCCCCTAGGAAGAGAAGGCGTAGGGCAAGAAGCAAAAAGATACTTTTGGCAGAAAGCAGGGACAAGTGAAGCACGGAGTCAATGAGAGGGAAGCTCTCAGCTGCAGTGGTGATGAGGTTATTCAGTGGTTTCCTGAGAGACTTCATCCCTTGAAGAGAAGGAACATGGCGGATGCGCTTTGTTGACTCCCCGGCCCCCCACCCCCATCTCCTGCTCCAGGTCTCTGAGTAAAGGAAAATCTCCCTTTGGGGCCTAGAAATTCTTCGGGATGGGTTGATAGGGGAGGGATCTTTGAACTTCTTGTAGGAGAGCAGAAACTCCGAGTTATTGATTTTTTGTGACTTTATTTCTAGCTGCAAGTTGATGAGACCTTGGCGACATTTGAATGACACATTCACCCGCAAGACTATTAAAATGTCACAAGTTGTGACTTTTGCTTTGCAAGATTGCTTTTCTTTCCAAGGTTAGTTTTTCACGAAGGAAAGGTTTATACCTCTGTTATGGGCCCTTAGCCCCTGAATGATCTTTGTGTTTCCTGCAGGTGTTGAGGTGTCCACATCCTACACATCACCCCAGAAAGCCCTGAGATCTCTGATAAAGGCCAAAGATCTTAATTAACAGATTATCTCAACTAACAGACAATGAGAAGAAAATGTACACCAAAGCATCATTAATGAATGGGTGGATTCTCCCCAGCCAGGGACATTAGGCAGTTAATGTTGACTACATGAGTAGTCATAAATGTGAATGCATACATTTATACATATTTACTAAGCATTTACAGTATCCAATGCTCTGTGAGGCTCTACAGAAAAGCAGACAAGATATGAAATACTGTCCCTGACCTCAAACTATGCTAATGCCACTTCATTTTGTTAAGGGAGAGCTTAAAAAATCCCTATTTATGGACATGAAGAACACTGACACCTACTATGTAATTTATATATATATATACACATATATATATATTTTTCTCATGGGAGTGATATAATATCAACAAACTCTAATTATAGTTTCTTTATTGTCCTATTTTCTCAAACTGTTCTCATTAAGATCCATGGAGCTCTTCCCCAAATATACATATATCTATACATATCTATGTATAAATACATATCTACCTACCTGTCTATCTATCTATCTATCTATCTATCTATCTATTTTCCAGCACTGATATAGAGATTTTATTTAAATTGCATTATGTTTTTACAGCACACTGCATGTTTGTCACAAGGCAACTGCACAGTTTGAATTTTTGGCCGCATCATGTCACTGATACCCACGACAGCTCTGAAAGGAGTACTTGATGAATACATCTGAGCTGAGAGCCCAACATCTCTCTCTAAGGCCACGTAGTATGCTCACTGATGGGACAGTCCGTCACAAGATACAGTTTCCTCAAATATTAACAATCTTACTCCATCTGAAAAGGGCAGAGCAAACTGCAAAAAAGTCAAGTTAATTAAAAAACAATTCACGACCGCCAGTAAATTTTAATGATTGAGAAAATGCTTGGAAGAATTTTACGTATCTGAGACAGGCATAGTTTGTTACTTTTTCAATAATCTCAGGAAGTTCCCAGACACAAAATTTCCATCATTCAAAGCCATTTAAACAAATATATGTAAAAATGAAACAAGGAGAAAGGACTTGAAAGGTTTGCAAAATTCCCGAGAGAAGTTCTTCTCTGTCCAGATTATTCTTACTTCTTTTTTAGTGTTTCTATTGGAGAATAGAGACCATTTTATGTCTCAAGCAGGGTAAGAGAGTTCGTGGTTGGTCATTACCTTTGGCCCATAGTTTTCGTCCAGAGGAGATAAGAATGGGACTACAGACACCCCTCCCCTTGAAACTGTTGACCTTTCATGCCAAGGGAACTTGGTTTTGGAGTGTAAGTTTCTTTGAAATACATCAACTTCAGATGACACGATTTAAAAAGTATAGTAGTCCCCCCACCCCTTATTTAAGGGGATGCATTCCAAGACCCGCAGCAGATGTCTGAAACCCTGGATAGTACCGAATCCTACATATACTATGTTTTTTCCTATGCACACATACCTATGATTAAGTTTAATTAATAAATTAGGCACAGTAAGAGATTAACAACTACAATAATAAAATAGAACAATTATAACAATACACTGTAATAAAAGTTATGTGAATGTAGTCTCTCCTCTTTTCTCTCTCAAAATATCTTTTTTAAATTTATTTTTTTATTGAAGTGTAGTTGATTTACAATGTTGTGTTAATTTCTGCTGTACAGCAAAGTGGCTCATTTTCAAAATATCTTATTGCACAAATTTAATGCCTTTTCTATTGTAACTAAGCACTTATCATGCACTCTGGTGGTAACTTTTGCAGTTTGAGGTGCGACAGAAAAACTAGCATGGATTTCTTTTTTCTTCTTCGCTATTTTAATATAAGATTAATTCTCACCTTAGATCTTAGCAACCTCAGTATATCATTCTTTTCCTTATTAAGTTGAGAACTTTCACCTTTTCACTTAAAGGAAGCAATTTATAGCTTCTCTTTTGCATACCCATATTTCC
This sequence comes from Balaenoptera borealis, assembly GCF_965194805.1. Lineage (NCBI taxonomy): Eukaryota > Metazoa > Chordata > Mammalia > Artiodactyla > Balaenopteridae > Balaenoptera > Balaenoptera borealis. Next base: position 17,639,804 of record NC_138865.1, on the reverse strand, counting down.
AGCCTCTCTACTCTTGCACTTTGAGGCCATTATTAAGTAAAATGAGGGTTACTTAATCACAAGCACAGTGATACTGTGAGAATTGGTGTGATAACTGAGACGGCTACTAAGTGCCTGTGAGGCAGGATACACTGGACTAAGGGATGATTCACGTCCTGGGTGGGACAAAGTGGGACAGCACGAGATTTCATCACGCTACTCAGAACAGTGCACAATTTAAAACTTATGAATTGTTTATTTCTGGAATTTTCCATTTACTATTTCCGGACCGTGGTTGATCGTGGGTAACTGAAACCATGGAAAGCAAAACTGCGGATAAGGGGGACTACTGTAATCTCAGTTTCAGCAAGGGCTAGGAGCAATGCAGATATTATTATTATTAATTTTTTCAAATGGGAATGAAGGGACAGTAAAATCACTTTGACTACTCTTTGTATCCCAAGTTCTAAAACTGCCTGAGAACTATAACAGAATCAAAGTAAGTTCTGTGTGGTGATGTGCTGGGGTGGAGGCAGAGTCCTTCCAAATTTGGCAGATCCTAGTACATTACATCTATAAGATGTGGGTTTGAATGAGAGGTGATTGAACCCACAAAACTTTCCCCACCCTTACCACTAATGGTTAGAATACTGGGGATCCTGTTTATATTTACAATATCATCTGACATTGATTTTTTTCACCAATACCACATTGTCTTGCTTGTTGTTGCTTTATAGTAAGCTTGAAATACAATAGTTTAAGCCTTCCACCTTTTTATTTTTTTATGCAAATTGTTTTACTATTCTAGGTCCCTTGGAACTTGTTAATTTCTACCAAAAGGCTTCTTAGACTTTAAATGACGTTGCAATGAATATATAGATCAGCTTAGGGGAGAATTAACTTCTTAACAATGAGCCTCCCAAACCATGAACATAGTATACTACTCCATTTATTTGTCACCCTTAATTTTTCTCACTAATGGTCTGTTTTCAGTGTACATATTTTATTAAACTTATCCCTATGCATCCCATTGTTTTTGAAACTACTGTAAACGGTATTAAAAATTGTGTTCTAATTGTTCATTGCTGATATTTAGAAAAACAGTTGACTTTTGAACTTTGATCTTGATATGGCACCCTTGCTCAATTTACTTATTAGTTCAAGCAGCTTTTCTTGTGGAGCTATATATATCATAGTTAAGTATTTTGACTTTACTTTGAATTAGATGAGAAGCAATTAGATGAAGTTAGAGCCAGCAGAATCTGCTGATAGATCATATGTGGGGTATGAGAGAACAAATTTTGGGAGTTTAATTTTTGAACATGTTAGAGGTAGATATTTAAGGCTGTTAGATGAATCTGGAGGTCAGAGAGAGGTCACTGAGGAACATATGCATTTGGAATCACTAGCTTATTAGTGATGGTTAAGCCATGGAATTGATTCAGATGATCAATATTTAGAGGCTGAAGTGATGATGAAAAATCAGCAAACAAATCTGAAGAGGGACAATCAGAGAGGTGTGAGGAAAACCAGGTGTGTGGAAGCCAGGAGAAGCTAAGAGAAGAAAGTGTTCCAGTTAGAGGGATTTATTGTGTCAAATATTGCTTATAAACCCAGTAAAATTAAGACTGAGTTTGACCATGCAGTAAGCGGTCCCTGGTGACCCTGACAAGCAGTTTTGGTGGAACATTGGGAGTAAAAGCCTGCTTGGTGAGCATTGGGAAGAGAAATTAGAGGCACTGAGTACAGAGAACTCTTTCAGGGAATTCTACTCAGAGGGGGGAAAGGAAGTGCAAATTGGTGGTAAATGGAGTCAGGAGAGGTTTGTTTGTGTTTCTTGTTTGTTTTGTTTTCCAAAGGGAGAAAAAAAATGGCATATATTTAAGCTGCTTTGACTGATCTAGTATGATGCAATGAGATAGAGGAGAGAGGGGTGACTTGAATGACGGTGAAAAGGTACCAGGGGAATGGATCTAGTGCACAAGGGAAAGAAACTGCCTTAGCTGGAAGCACAGATGGCCCATCCATAGTGACAGGAAAGAAGGCAGAGAGGGCATATGCAGGTGAATGTGTAGATGTCCAGTGGGAACTCATGGACATTCTCTTCTTACTGCTTTAATTTTCTCATTGAATTAAGTTTGGTTAATTCAGTTAATTGTTGTAAAACATTTAGAGTAGTGCCTGGCATGTAGTGAATGCTATGTAACCCTTTGTTAAATAGGTGCCTTTTCTTGGTTTCCCAGAATCTGATCATGGAATTAATGGTGATTGAATACAAACTTTCACATTTGTTGTCTGAGCGCACAGGCATCGAGCTAGAACTGGCACCTGAGGTTGGGCTATTTCTTTGTGTTACCTGGGAGAAGATGTGATCTTTTTGGGTAATTGCTACATGAGGATCCTTGTAGTTTCTACTCTATATATTACTAGAATGATGGAAACACTTCCTTTTTGCTAAGTGACAAATGTTTTTGAGGCATTGGCCTACTGTTGTTGTCTAAATAGATGGGCAGGATTTTTGGTAATATAAATAAATAATAAAAGCTAATACAGATACTCAACATTTACTATGTAAAGGGTATTGTATTAAGTGCTTCATATTTGTTATTTTATTTAGTACACCCAACAACCTCATATGCAAGACCATATCATGCACATTTTACATATGTGGAAACAAAGCTCAGTGAGCACCAAATCACTTGATGAAATTAAGATTCCAGGACTTCTTATGCCAATTGTCATGCTCTTTTGCTACACCTGTTTCTTTTATAAGTAAGTTATCATTGAGTGATGGGCAAGAGCCCTGGGCTGTGTATCAGGCAACCCAAGTATTACTCCAGCTTAACCAATAGCTGGCTGATCGAACTTGGGAAGTTGCCTCGTTGGGGATTTTTCATCTGTATTCTGTGAACTCAGATGATCTCTAGCATTCCTTCTATCTCTAACATGATGAGATTTTAATATTTCTATGATTGTTTTCTTGTACTACCCCCAGTTTTTAAAGTATCTAGGTCAGGGCCTCCCTAGGTGAGAAGGAGATTACAGATTTAATCAGGACAGAGCTGGACGCAGCTGTGGATTGGAGGAAGCTGTGCCCTATTGCTTCTCTCTCGGTGGCTTTCCAGTGGGTGACCAGCAGGGTTAAACAGCGGAAGCTGCCCCAGCCTCAGATCTAGGGTGAGAAGTGAGAAAACCTTGCTAGGTCCAAGCTGCAGCCTCCCAGAACACTTGTCCAAGGGCCTGACGGGCTAGTTTTAGTGCTTGGTATTTATTATCTTTGCAGAACCTCGGCCTGGAGCCTGGAGCCTGAGCTTGTAGAGTGAGTGATTAGACATGGGGCTCTCATGCATCTAACTTTAAAAAATCTCAATTACATCGGAAAGAGGGTTCAAGGTAACAGATGGGGTCCTGGGGACGATAGTGTAAATAACAAACAAGTGCACTTACCATGTTGCATCACTGGTCCTGGGGTGCTCATGGAGACTGCATCAGGACAGGTTCTCCAGCTGGAGTGCCCAGAGACAGAAAATCCAGGAGGTGGCAGCACTCACAAACAGTACAGCCCTGAGAACCCGTGTGCACCTCTGGGCCTCCTCTCAGAGGGCTGACTGGCTTGTGAGCCTGGGAGTGTTCTGGCATCGCACAGGGGCTGGCCAGAGAAGTATTTCATGAAGCAGGTTGGTAGAGTCAAGAAATGAGTGCATATTCAGATTCTTAGAGATGCAGGGACGGAGTGGAGGAGGTACTGGACAGAACAGTTGAAGGCATGGAGCCACTGGAAGCATAAGTCAATAACAGAGGGTATCTTTTAATTGAAAGGGGGGTCTAAGGGATCTTTAATTCAACCACCCTATTTTCAGTTTAAGAAACTGTGGCCTGGCTTCCCTGGTGGCACAGTGGTTGAGAATCTGCCTGCCAATGCAGGGGACACGGGTTCGAGCCCTGGTCTGGGAAGATCCCACATGCCGTGGAGCAACTACGCCCATGAGCCACAACTACTGAGCCTGCGCATCTGGAGCCTGTGCTCTGCAACAAGAGAGGCCGCGATAGTGAGAGGCCCGCGCACCGCGATGAAGAGTGGCCCCTGCTCGCCACAACTAGAGAAAGCCCTAGCACAGAAACAAAGACCCAACACAGCCAAAAATAAATAAATAAATTAATTAATTAATTAAAAAAAAAAAAAGAAACTGTGGCCCTGGAAGGGGGGAAACACAACTTTCTAAGGTCATCCAGCTGGTGGGTGGCAGGCCCAGAATTGGATTTCTCAGTGTCCTGGTTCCCAGACCCCTTCTCCATTTCTGTTGCACTTGACTCAAGACAGCTTCCCATAGTGACCTGCCAGGTTTGTAAACAAGAAGATGACCCCTCATCTTTGCGGCTGCCGCTGTGATTTCATAACCTGACAAGCAATGTGGGTCAAGTTCCGTGTATTCAACAGCATTATTCACTGGGGGTGATGATGAGAAAGCAGGAAGGGAGTGAGAGGGGAGCTAGCTATGTGTGTGCACATGGGTGCATGTGAAACAAGGAGAGAGTGGTTCTCTGGCGAGGGCTGCAGGACAGGTGCGGAAGACTGGAGCAATGTGCCTAGGACGTCCAGTGGAGCGAGGAGCCATGAGGTCCTGTTTAAGGACGTGGCTCGTAGAATCAAAGGACCAAGGTTGGAGTCTCAGCTCTGCCACTTCTGAACGCATGACCTAGAGCGAGACACCCAACTTCTCCATGGCTCTTTTGTAGAATGGAGCTAGAATTTGTAAACAACCTAATGGAATATTAAATATGAAGAGGCTGTACATTAACCCCTAAGAACAATGCAAATAAGAAACATTCTGATTTTAATGGAGTGAGGGAAAGTTGTTATTGGCTGGACTTAGAGGTGGAAAAGTGTGTGAAAATTCTCTCTTGCTGGGCCTCAGAATGGAGGGGTTTGGGGGAAAGGGGAGATAAAGAGTCAGGAATAAATTGTAGGCTCTGCACTCAACACGGTGTGGGGAGGGACCAAGAGGAGACCAGCTTGATGGGAGTGATAGGAGCCAGAGATGGATGGGGAGAAGGCTTTTTGTCAGCAGGCACCCCAAGGGTGGGTAGGAGGAGTTTAGATTTTATTTGCAAAATAGGGAGTCACTTGGATCCTCTCGAGTGGATTAATATGATAAACACAGCCTTTTAGAGGATCCATTTGCTGATAGCTAAAAGAATAGATTCATTTATTCATTCAAAGTTATTTACTGGGTATCCAGCCCTGTGTTAGATGCTGGGGACACAGTAGTCAGTAAACCCAGATGAGGTCCCTGATTCACGGTGCCTCGAGTCTACTGATGAACCAAGGAGGCAGGAGGTGGCAAGTCGATGGTGAATGGGAGATTTCCAGGGCCCTGCAGTACTGAAGTGTGAGGTTCTGTTTACACTCAAGCTTAATCACCAAGAAAAGAGTAGTGGGCATCTTGTAGTAGGAATTTTCCAAGAAGATGAATATCCCAGTCAAGATTATTAAAGAGACTATTCCTGATATCAGAGCAGACCCCCATCTAGTTGTGAAGCCCAAGATTTCCATGGAAAGCCCATGATGACAGAATCCAAAGCAAGGCAGACCTCAAATGGATGGTTTGCAGTTCGTTTCACCTTTGAGTGGGTTACATCTTTGTGTCTCAAGATACTGGATGTGGATTTCACCCCTAGAAGTCACCTTTTTGGGGACCATTGGCCTTACCTCTTTATTTCTCTTAATAATTAATTTCGGTTCATACCAATGTACAGCTTTTAAGCATCTTCTCTGTACCAGGTGAAAGCTCTTTTTCTCAGCTCCTGGTCACTGGATATGGCTGAGTCTGCTGTTTATTTACCAAATATTCAATCTTCACTCCCAAATAGCAGGACCCTGGTTTTTAGCTAGACACATTTCTAGGAGGAAATAGCTAGAAAGCACAAAGACTGCAGTTCTCAGCCTCCTGGCAGCCAGGTGTGGTGATGTGACTAAGTTCTGGCCAAAGGGTTGGAAATTGATGTCTTGTGTGGAACTTCTCAAAAGGTTCCTTCCTTCTCTCTCCATCCTTCTGCTGGTGACATAATGCTCAGGTGGGTCCACAGCTAGGGATGGTGAGCAAAGAGCCAGGAGAAACCTGGGTGCCTGATGATCACAGCATCTGTGTGAGACCAGACTACCTATGTCAGCAGGTCTTTTCCTGGAAGAAAGACATACATTTCTATCCCATTTATAGTGTTATTTTCCAGGTCTCCCATTGCTGCTGAACTAAAGTTTAACTGATGGATTGGGATAAAACATTTTTTCCCCCTTTGGGTTCAAAATTCATCCTCTGATCCCAGGTTGAACATCTCTGAACCTAGTCTTGGCAGGTTCCTGGGTCCATAACTCTTCTTTTCCTCCTCTGGGCACAAATCCTGTGAGGTACCTGAAGTATTTTTGCTCTAAAAGTCTTTTTGTTGAGTTTAGAGATGAAGAAACTTAGCACAAAACGTACATGACAGTGATTAGCACAGGGTTTGTCGCATAATAGCTGCTGAATAAATGTTACTTGAGACTAATTTGAAGAAATCTTCCTGCTTTCAGCTGACACAATTCATCTCTTCCCATTGTAAATGTCCCCCTTTCTTTTGAATCAATGACTTCTCAAAAAGGTGCACATTTCTTTACAATTTCATCTCTATAGCTTTACTTCTGGGGAAATATATATATATATATATATATATATATGTATATATATATATATATATACATATATATATATATATATATAAATATATATAAATGTTGTCTAAAGCCACAATGTTCTAGGCTAGCTCTCTTCTAAAACACAGACCCTCTGTTGTCTCAGTACAAACATAGGCCATATATAACCATAGTTAGAAAATTACTATGATTGCTCTGTTCTGACAGATTGATTCTTAAGTCACATATGATTTTGTGCAAGGGTTGTGCAGCCAAAATTCTGCCCTCTTCTTTTCCAGTAATATGACATGGAAATCCATGCTGGTTCATGGGAGTTTGCTTCTTCACAGCCTCCTGGTGCCATGTGCATTTTCGTGGAGGCCCAGTGGGAATGGTGATTTCACACAATGGAGGGCACTCTGGCCGCAACTGCAGGCTGGTGGAGGAGTTGTTTGCGGGCATGGGCTACTTGGCACTTCCTAAATCATACAGCCCCAGGGCAGGCACACTCAGCCCAGGACAAGGCCTCCCCACAATTCCAATTAGTAACAACTGGGTGCTTTCTGTGCCGGTATTGACTTTCCACAACAATATCTGATTTCAGAAGTGATATTGAAAAGGAAAATGAGCTCGAGAGTGCACTTCAGGCACATAAATCACAGAAATGGAAAGGCTTCAGTCCTCTATTTTTTTTTTAAAAAGCATACAACATACGAACGCTTTTTTTTTTTTTTTTTTTTTTTGGCAAAAAGAAAACCTCAGACACTAGAGCCAAAATGAAATCATGACTTCACAAGCACTCCCCACACCCCACCCAAAGGAAATTATGGTTGGAATTGTAGTGTGTATTCTTTGGCGTTTTTCTGTAAGTGTGCATGTGTATGTTTGCATCTATGCATCCTAAATGGGGTCCCACTGCTGCATGTACTGTCCTACGCCTTGTTTTTCTCACCTAGTAACATTCCTTTCCTTGTTGTTACATTCACATCTGCTTTAGTCAGTTGCTTGTTCAGATACAATGAACTGTGCTTTGAGGGGGTCTTAAGGATTCATCAGATGGTCAGGGACTCTCCAAGGGGAAGGAAGGAAAAGAAACAACACTTGGGGCCTCAGACCCCACAAGTGATATTAACCAGGGAAATTTCAGTTGTACTGTTTTGCATACTGGGCTTCCACAGAATTTTGTTTGGTAATAAGAATTGTGGGATTGAGTATCCTCTTTAAGCCAGTGATACAGTTGAATGCTCTCATATTATTCTTTCTGAAATGCAGGCTCAGAAAGTTAAAGTGACTTCCCCAGGATCATAGAGAGAGTCCAGGAGAGAACAGGCTTGAATCCAGGTCCTTAGGCTGTATTTCAGTACCTTTGTCGCTCTACCCTCAGGCTCATCCTCTTTTCTTCCAAGATCTGGACACACCAGGCACCCATTAAAAGGAATTATTGGGTTTCCCTGGTGGCGCAGTGGTTGAGAGTCTGCCTGCCAATGCAGGGGACACGGGTTCGTGTCCCGGTCTGGGAAGATCCCACATGCCGCGGAGCAACTAGGCCCGTGAGCCACAATTACTGAGCCTGCGCGTCTGGAGCCTGTGCTCCGCAACAAGAGAGGCTGCGATGGTGAGAGGCCCGCGCACCGCGATGAAGAGTGGCCCCCACTTGCTGCAACTAGAGTAAGCCCTCGCACAGAAATGAAGACCCAACACAGCCATAAATAAATAAATAAAACTTAAAAGGAATTATCCTGTCTTGACCCTGAAATGAGGCAGAAGTTTTGTGATAATCAACACATACATCAGCTATCATGTGTGTGGCCTACTTCGAGTCACAGGGTCTAGTTAGAGGTGAGGGGCGGAGCCATCGTGGAGCGTGCTGTGGCCGAGGACCAAGCCCAGGACCTCCACCTAGTTAGGAAGGGGGTCCCGCTTGCGTATAGCTTATGTCCAGACTGCTGTTTCTTTCATTTCCTTCATTTAGCACCTGCTTTGTTAAGGGTACCATGTTTTCATATACATCTTTCTATTAACATCGTAAATTCCTCATGAGATATGGATTGCTCTTACTTGAGCAATGCAGAAATTGAAGGCAAGATGACTAGTGAGAGGCGCAGTGAAAGTTGGAACTCACGGTCATCTCTAAGACCAGTCTCCTTTCTGCCCAGCAAAGAGCTCCCTCTTAGGCTTGGTCTAAACAGTGCACGTCAGGTACGTGTGCGGCTGCATTCGGCTCCACAGGCCATGGCACTGCAGGATGAGCATCCCTGGTGTGTGCATTAAGAAGGAACTCTGTAATTGGGTGTTGGTGCCAACACCTTGCTTTACTATCACCCTTATCACTGGCCTCCAGGCCATACCAGCTGCTGCACCAGGGCTGCCAAGAGCTGCCTTTCTTTTCTCTGGCTTCTCTCTTATTTTATTTTAGAGCCCACTGGGCAGGACTAATATGCAGTAAAACTGATTTGTGTACTTTCCAGTCCTAGCTGAGAACAACAGCCGTGTGCTTTAGTTGGGAGGTATTTAATGGATGATTTATAAGGTATTGAAGATAAAACTTGAAAGATACATGGGCAGTGCTGAGGTGCAACATTCTTGAGGAACAGAAAACATTAAGTGTTGATTGGCTGAGATGATTTAGAGGGCAGCCCAGGGTGGCCGTCCAGCCATCCTGACACTGTTCTGGCAGATTCTCTCCCGACATCCGCAGCCCCTGATGCGGGTCTGGGCAAGAGACGGGCTGGGCAGCGGATCTCAAAGGAAACTTCTGCTTCACCTGTGACCAAGGTCTGAGGGCTTCCCTACCCACAACCCTCTTGGGGATGCAGCTTGCATTTCTAGAACAGAGTACAGTGTGCTGAAGGTGAAATATTTCCTGGGGAATGGCCTCTGCTAGGTAAATTGATCTTGTTCTTTCCTAGAGTATTTCAGTTCAACAGTTCAGTGCAGTTCAAAAAAGCCAGCTGGGTGTCTACTATGTTCTGGGCACAGAGTTAGGTCTGGGGGAGTAGAGATGAGCAAGGTTGACAAGATCCCCGAATGCAGAAAACTCATAGCCTTCCCTCTGATATTTTCCAAACAAAAAAAAAAAAGCCAGTGTGGTCTAATAGAAAATATGAATTCAGGGCTTCCCTGGTGGCGCAGTGGTTGAGAATCTGCCTGCTAATGCAGGGGACACAGGTTCGAGCCCTGGTCTGGGAAGATCCCACATGCCGCAGAGCAGCTAGGTCCGTGAGCCACAATTACTGAGCCTGCGCGTCTGGAGCCTGTGCTCCACAACAAGAGAGGCCACGACAGTGAGAGGCCCGCGCACCACGATGAAGAGTGGCCCCCGCTTGCCACAACTAGAGAAAGCCCTCGCACAGAAACGAAGACCCAACACAGCCATAAATAAATAAATAAATAAATAAAAATTAAAAAAAAAAAGAAAATATGAATTCAGAACTATCTAGAAAAATTTGGCTGATTACTGACTCCTAACACGGTAAAGAGATCGAGAAATCATTGGTCTGAAAAGTTTTGTTCTTCCCAAATTCACTTTGAATACACACAGTCCCTCTTTTTCTATTTTTTTGGGCTGCACCACATGTGGCATGTGGGATCTTAGTTCTCCGACCAGGGATCAAACCCGTGCCCCCTGCAGTGGAAGCGTGGAGTCCTAACCACTGGACCACCAGGGAAGTCCCTATATGATCCCTCTTGACTCACTCACTTAGGGTCCCACCAGGGCCCACTTTACCTTCTAGGCTTGCTTACTCTTGGCAGAACTATAAAATGGGTAAGTGGTCCCATGCCTCTTCCCTCTCAGAAGTCCTTGCTTTCTTTTCTACTCTTGCACCACCCTCCTCCTCCAAACAAAAAAATTCATCAACTCTGCTCTGTCCAGGGTCCATCTCAAAGCTCCTGGACCCACACCATTTCCAGGGCTCAGTGGTTTGCATTCAGATTCTCAAGGACAAAATAACTTTGAGACTCAGAAGTATGGCTTCCCTGGTGGTAGAATTTCGGTTGGTGACAGCAACAGATGCTTGGAGAGAAAAAGAGGAGAGGATCCTCCCCGGCTTGTTGAATCTTACTGCATGTCTGGACACCGGTTAGTGTTCTGATAACCAGGCAGAGCCGTCCTATTTTCTGCCCCACCCAGACCACTGGAGTGGGTTCAGCTCCGGAACCATGAACGTCTGCTTTCAGGACGCAACTCACAGCCTTTTGGGCCTACAGTTCTGGGCCCATCCCAACCCTTGATTCTGGGAATCCAATCATAAAGGAGAAGTTACTAGCCTTTAAGAAACCTGGCTATTGCAAGTGGAAATCTAAACTTACCCAAAAGGTGAAATGGGGAAAAACTTTATTTATTATAGAAAAGCAAAGACATCTGACACACTTGCAAGAGTTCAGGAGAGAAGGCCAGGCCACATGTGGGCTCATCTATATGCTCACAACCACTGTACAGGTGAGAATTTTGAGGACCAGAGAGGTTAAATGACTAGATAATTGTAGCTGGCTCTTCAGTGTCAGGGTCCAGATTTGTACCCAAGTTGATTGTCATTCAAGCTAAGCCAGGTCAGCCAAACTTCTCTGAATGTCTGGAGTAAGGCATCATCTGCGCGGAGGAAGGTGTTGCCTGGCCCACCTCCTGGGACCACATTGTGGCTTCCTGGTTGCCTGCCTTCACTTCCCACCATGGTGGCCACTTGTTCATTCTGCACAGCTCTGGTCAGTGAAAGAAAGATGCAAGCTAATTAGCCACATTCCTTTTTTATGAACGGAGAGAGAGAGACCCAATAATAACCTCATCTTTTTGAATAATGGCCACACTCTGGCCTCTCCGCACCCAGTAGTTCCAAGGTCAGAATACATTACAGACAGCATCAATATCTCCAGCAAACAGTAACTGACCACAGCCAAGGCACTGTGATAGGCCGCAGAGAGAGGAGAATATCGGAAGCTCTTGAGAGGTTAATTTAAAACAATTTAACTACAGTATGCTGAGGTCGACATGTGCTAGATATTATAATGGATGATAAAAAGATTAAGATACAAGCTAGATCAAAAGGTCTTATTGTCTAGTTTCAGATGTAGGATATATTAATGAAAACTATATTAAAATATAAGATAGCAGATAAGTAGGGATTGAAACATTAACAAGTCAAACATTGGACTTGTCCTCAGGAGGCCTGGGTTCAACTCTTAACACTGCTACCAGCTGTGCAGTCTTAAGCAAGTCACTGAACCTTTCTGAGCCTCATGTTCCTATATTATAGAGATGATAATTCTAACCGCACATGGTTATTTTGGGAAAAAAATGAAAAATATGATAACTGTAAAATTAAATTTTATATCTGCTATGTAGATATAGATAAAAATTTAGATATATAGCTATATTAAGGGCTGAACGTGCTGGTTAATTTTCAAAAACAGCCTAAAGCAACGATCTATTTGGCTTACACTTTCGTGAGGTGGTAATTTGGGCCAGAATCAGAAGTATACTTCTTCTGTTGGTCTTGGTTGATCTCTGCTGGGATCCCTGTGCATATCTGTGGTCAGCTGGCTAGCAGCTGGATGATCTAGGATGACTTCGCTCACATGTCTGGTAGCTAGCAGGCTGTTGACAGGGGTGACCTGGAAGAGTGAGTCATGTTTCTTTCATCATCCAGCAGACCAGCTCAAGCTTCTTTACACCTTTAGTTGAGTTTGAATCTAACAGATTGAAAAAGCAAGAAAGCCCCAGCTAAACTGGCACCAGGGTCTCTGAGGATGGGACAGAAAATAACTCATCAGCTTGTATATTTCCTCACTACAGAGATGGGCGACATCCATGTGAGCCTGGGAAGATGAACAACATTATATTATGTTGGTTCTATACCATGAACTAAACTATTCAGTGTATTCAGATTTCACCAATTTTTCTTCTAATGTCCTTGTACTATTTCAGGATCTGATTTGGGATACCACCTTGTGTTTAGTCATCACGTCTTCTTGTTCTTTCCTGATCTGTGACAGTTTCTCATTCTATCTTCATTTTCAGAAATGTCAAGGTCATGAAAGAGTGTTGGACTTTTGTAGAATGTCCTTCGATTTGAGTGTGTCTGATGTTTCCTCGTGATTAAACTGGGATTATGGATTTGGGTGAAGAATACCACCGAGGTGAAGTGCCCTCTTCATCACTCATAGCAAGAGGTATGTGTTCAACAGGACTTTGTTGATAATGCTGACGGTGATCATCAGTTTAAGGTGGTGTCTTCACTGTAACGTTACTATTTTTTCTTTTCCATACTCTATTCTTTGAAAGAAAGCCACTAAGTCCAGCCCACAGTAAAGGGGAAAGAAATTATTCTGGGATGGATAGAGCTTTTTAAAAAAACTTTTTGTTTTGAGATAACTGTGGATGCACATGTGGTTATAAGAATAATACAGAGCAATCCTGGGTACCCTTCACCCAGTTTCCCCCAGTGATAACACATCTTGCATTACTATAGTACAATTTCATCACCAGGAGATTGACATTGATATAATTCAACTACCTTATTCAGATTTCACCATTTTATATGGACTCATTTGTGTGTGTGTGTCTGTGTGTCTGTGTGTGTCTGTGTGTGTCTGTGTGTATGTGTTTAGTTCAATGCAGTTTTATAGATTCATTGATGGGTAGATTTGTGTCATCAACACCATAATTAAGAGATAGAAAAGTTCCATCATGTCAAGGATCCCTCGTGTTGTCTTCTTATAGCTACAGCAGCCTCCCTCTGCCTCCCTCCCCAGCCCTTGGTAATTACTAATCGATAATATCTCCATCTGTAAGATTTTGTCATCTCAAGAATGTTATATAAATGGAATCATACAGTATATAACCTTTTGGGACTGGTTTTCTTTTCACTCAGCATCATTCCCTTGAGATCCATCCAAGATGTTGCCTGTGTCAATATGTATCCCTGTTGATTGCTACATAGTATTCCACGGTGCGGATGGACCACAGAATGTTTAATCACTCACACATTGAAGGACATTTGTGTTGTTTCCATTTTTTGACTATTATGAATAAAGCTGGTACAAATATTCACATACAGGTTTTTGTGTGAACAAAAATAGTTATTTCTCTGGCATAAATGCCTATGGCAGATTGATTTTGAATAGAATTCAGGGTATTAGTGATTTTGCTTTGTTCCTCTCGATGCCTAGACTGGGCTAGTGTCTGTCTATAGTACCTCCACTGGTCCTTACCAAGGATGCTGAGCAAGCAGATGAGGTGGTGCTGCTGCCATTCAAACTGAAGGGAAGGGGCTCTATTCTTTCCCTCTTAATGGTCTTCAGTGATGACTGTTCTTGGCTGCCCAGAAGGAAGCAGGCACGCTGATTCTGCAGTGGAGCAAAATCAGGGCTTCTATCAAGCAAGCCCTCCTGGGATCCCTCTGCCTCTTGGCTTGCTTGTGGCAACCGTAGGGGAAACTTACCCTCTGGCAAGTCAGGCCACAAGTCAGGCCATTTAGGTCATGTGACTTTTCACATGACCTAAATGTTCACTAATATCTCATTTGTATGTGGTGCAGTGAACTGAGAAACTTCCATCCCTCTTCCACTGGAGTAGAGATTTCAGTGTCAGATATTCTAACTGGGCCTGTCACCACTGGATGGCTAAAATAAAATTTCACAGCTGTTGAGGTGACCTTTAAAGTGGGAAGAAGTCAACTGCCGCATGTCACAATAATATTAGGGTTATAGTTTTACAAGGAACAGGTCAGAGCCTCATTAATTGAAACAATACATTTATCTTGTATGAGATTGGACTATGTTATTGCCATTTAAAAGAAGTGCCTGTTTTGGTGAGGTGTCTTTGTTTTGTGGTAATTGGTGAGAAAATTAGGCACTGCTCTTGCTGGTAGTGAGCCTGAGCAGAACTGGGGCACCCGCCACCTTCCTTTTACTTGAGACCAGAGTCTTCTCTTTTATTTTAGTACTTTTTAAATTGAGGTATAATTGATGTGCAATATTATGTAAGTTTCAGGTATATGAGTGACTCACAGTTTTTAAGGATTATGCTCCATTTGTAGTTATTGTAAAATATTAGATATATTCCTTGAACTCTATAATATATGTTTGTAGATTATTTATTTTATACATAGTAGTTTGTACCTCTAATCCCCTACCCCCATCTTACCCCTCTCCCTTTCTTCTCCCCACTGGTAAACCACTAGTTTGTTCTCTATGTCTGTGAGTCTGTTTCTTTTTTGTTATATACACTAGTTTGTTGTATTTTTTACATTTCACATATAAGTGATATCATTTCATTCTCTTTTCTGACTTATTTCAATAAGCATAATGCTCTCCATCCATGTTGCTGCAAATGGCAAAATTTCATTCTTTTTTATGGCTGAGTAGTATTCCATTGTGTGTACACACACACACACACACACACACACACACATATCTTTATCCATTCATCTGTTAATGGACACTTATGTTGCTTCCATATCTTGGCTATTGTAAACAATGCTGCTATGAACATTGGGGTGCATACATCTTTTTGAATTAGTGTTTTCATTTTCTTTAGATATGTACCCAGGAGTAGAATTGCTGGATGATATGGTAGTTCTATTCTTAGTTTTTTGAGTCACCTCCATACTGTTTTCCACAGTGGCTGCACCATTTTATAATCTCACCAACAGTGTACTAGGATTCCCTGTTCTCCACATCTTTGCCAACATTTGTTATTTGTAGACTTTTGATGATAGCCATTCTGAAAGGTATGAGGTGACATCTCCTTTGGTTTTGATTTGCATTTCTCTGATGATTAATGTTGTTGAGGATCTTTTAATGTGTCTGTTGGCAAACTGTATATCTTCTTTGGGAAAATGTCTATCCAGGCCTTCTGCCCATTTTTTGATTGGGTTGTTTGTATTTTTTTGATGTTGAGTTGTATGAGCTGTTTATATATTTTGGATATTAACCCCTTATCAGTCATATCATTTGCAAATGTTTTCTCCCATTCAGTAGGTTGTCTTTTGGTTTGTTGTTGGTTTCCTTTGAGTCCAAAAGCTTGTAAGTTTAATTAGGTCCCATTTATTTATTTTTGCTTTTGCTTCTTTTGCCTTAGAAGACAGATCCAAACAATATTGCTGCAATTTATGTCAAAGAGAGTTCTGCATATGTTTTCTTCTAGGATTTTTATGGTTTCCAGTCTTACATTTAGGTCTTTAATCCATTTTGAGTTTATTTTTGTATGTGGTGTTGGAAATATTTTAATTTAATCCTTTTACATGTAGCTGTCCAGTTTTCCCAGCACCATTTATTGAGAGATTGTTTTGTCTCTATTGTATATTCTTGCCTACTTTGTCAAAAATTAATTGACCATAAGTGTGTGGGTTTATTTCTTGGCTTTCTATCCTGTTCCCTTGATCTATATGTCTGTTTTTGTGCCAGTACCATACTGTTTTGATTACCGTAGCTTTGTAGTATAGTCTGAAGTCAGGGCGTGTGATACCTCCAGCTCTGTTCTTCTTTCTCAGGATTGTTTCGGCTATTCATAGTCTTTTGTGTTTCCACACAAATTTTAAAGTTATTTGTTCTGGTTCTGTGAAAAATACCATGTACATCTTTCCATCTGTTTGTATCGTGTTCAATTTCTTTCATGCATCATCTTCAATTTCTTTCGTCAGTGTTTTATAGTTTTCTGAGTACAGGTCTTTTGCCTCCTTAAGTAGGTTTATTCCTAGGTATTTTATTCTTTTTCTTGCGATTGTAAATGTGATTGTTTCCTTAATTTCTCTTTCTGATAGTTTGTTGTTACTGTATAGAAATGCAACAGATTTCCGCATATTAATTTTGTATCCTTCAACTGTACTGAATTCACTGATGAGCATCTAGTAGATGGTGGCATCTTTAGGATTTCTATGCATAGTATCATGTCATCTGAAAACACTGACAGTTTTACCTCTTCCTTTCCAATTTGGATTCCCTTTACTTCATTTTCTTATCTAATTCCTGTCCAATACTATGTTGAATAAAAATGGTGAGAATGAACATCCTTGTCTTGTTCCTGATCTTAGAGAAAATGCTTTCAGCTTTTCACCATTGAGTATTATGCCAGCTGTGGGCTTTTCATAAGTAGCCTTTATTATATTGAGGCATGTTCACTCTATATGTACTTTCTGGAGAATTTTTTTTGTTGCTTTAAATCATAAATGGATGTTGAATTTTGTCAAAAGCTTTCTCAGCATCTATTGAGATGATCATATAGTTTTTATTTTTCAATTTGTTAATGTGGTATATCACATTAACAAATTGTGGATATTGTACCATCCTTGCATTCCTGGAATAAATCCCACTTGATCATGGTGTATGTATTGTTGGATTCTTCTGGTAATATTTTGTTGAAGAGTTTTGCATCTATGTTCATCAGTGATATAGGCCTATAATTTTCTTTTTTTATGATGTCTTTGTCTGGTTTTGGTGTCAGGGTGATGCTGGCCTCATAGAATGAGTTTGGAAGCACTCCTTTCTCTGCAATTTTTTGGAATAGTTTGAGAAAGATGGGTATTAACTCTTCTCTAAATGTTTTTGGTAGAATTCACCTGTGAAGACATCTGGTCCTGGCCTTTTGTTTGCTGGGAGTTTTTAAAATTACTGCTTCAATCTCATTACTGGTAATTGGTTTGTCCATATTTTCATATTTCTATAATAGAGTGGTCTGGGGCTCAGACTGGAGGATGTGGGAGGAATTCAGGGGATTGCTGAAAGAGAAGGAGAAGCAGGGGACCAAGTAAGTGGGATAACAGGGCAAGCCTTGACTTCTTCCACATCCACAGTTCTTAACATCAACATGCCCATCATCACTGATTTCAGTGTGTTTGTGGTGTGGGGAAAACTGAAGCCTTGGGAAAGGGCTTCTTGACGGCCTTATGGGGTCCCTAGGAAAGTCTGTGCTCAAGCGGCACTGCCCCTCTTCTCTGTCCCTGGCACAGGGTCCATTTTAAGAGTAAATCCTCTCCTCCCCCTGCCCCTGTGCACTTCCCCATAGCTTAGCTGGGGACACTCTGAGATAGAGGCCCTGTCAAGTTACATTTAAAATGAGGGATTACATCAGTATGGCCCCCAATCTTGCCTGGTCATCAAGATATTGACAGCTTTTGAAAAATTTCAAATTCTAGTCCCTACCTTATAGGTACTAAATGAGAATTTTCAGAGGGGAGACAGGAATCTATATTTTACCAACTCCCCAAATGATTTGATGAGCAGCGAGATTTGAGAATGGTATACTGGATGATGTCTACTATTATCCCTCAAGGATGGAGGATGAGGAGAAACAGAGGTAGAACAGTGACTTTATTTTTATACCCAGTATCTTTATCCCATGAAATTCTGAAGCTTTCTATATGCTCTTGTTCTCATAATCTCCTCATCCAGGCAAGGTAGTAAGAGAAATGCCACACAATTTGCAATCCTTTTGGGAGATGATGAAACACAATTGGAATATTTCCTCTAAATTTCTTCCTTTTCAGAAATATTTAGAAACTACTCATCTGACAAAAAGGCCCGTTGGAAAAATGAAAACTTTTGGATTCCAGAGGAGAGGCAAACAATGGCCATTCTGTTCTTTCATGGCCACATTTTTGAAAGAGCCTTCTCTGCTCACCATCTCTACTTACCTCCCATTCTCTCCTTAATCTGCCTGCGTCTATGTCCCCTCCCACCACTGCCCTCAGATAGCTCACACAAGCTAGCATTTATTGAGGCTTACCATGTTCCAGGTGTTTAAAATACATATTTAGTCATCACATCAGCCCTATGGGATAGCAACACTGGGCATGATTGTCCCTATTTGATAGAAGAGGACACTAAGGCACAGAAAGTTTAATTCTCCTAAGTGTCGCAGCTTATAAATGTAGAGATCAGGTCTGAGACTCCAGCAGTCTGATTCCAACCCCCATTTTTCTATACTAGAGCTGAAAGTAGACCCTTTCCTGAGCAAGATTAGATGGGTGGGGAGGATCTGGAGGCTGTAGGTAAGGTGCAAAAGTCAAGAGGGGAGGTTGGGACTCAGAGGCAAAGGATCTCCCCCTTGATATTGGATTGGGATGGACCCAGCAATTCAGCTGCAGTTCCCTTAACTCAGCCTGGAGAATGTAAGAGAATAATAGAGAGAGAGATTGTCCTGACACGTCATGATGGTTTGACAGCTCCAGTCTCCACCATCACCTCCGTTAAATCACTGAGTTCGAGAAAGGGAAGGAAGAGGAGGAAAATAACTCTAGGTTTGAGGAATATTTTCTTTAAAGCATGTAGTCAAATGGCCCCAGCACCAGACAAGCAGATCACATACAGATGATTTAGCTGCAATATTGTCGAGTTCACGGAGTGAAGAATTCCCATTCCCATCTCTGAGAAGACTGGAACTAAATAAAGTTGAACTGACTTTTGACAATGCAGTGCTTGAAAATCTATCTGAGCTCCTATTTAAAGGCACATAACCTTATCTTAAATTAGTTTCTCAGGGTTTGGCTACGACACTCCAAGGTTTAAAAATACATATTTCCTTCTACTGTGAAAGCCTACTTTGCTTCGAAATTTTCCAGATATCTCTGTAACAGGCTTTTAAAAAATCTATTGGGAACTCTAAGACTCTCTGCACAAGCTAAGGTTGGTAATAACAACAACAAACAACAACAACTATTTTTTATGCTAAGTATTTTCCTGTATTATCTCATGGAAATCTTCACAAAAACCTTATGGGGCAGGTAATGTTATTACCAGCTTGCAAGTGAGAAGTCTGAAGCTCAGAGAGATTAGGCCACTTGCTTAAAGTCACACAGCCACTGAGTGGAGATAAATGAGTGTACTTGCGTTCTGGCCAATCTATAAATAATGTAGCTGTAAGCTTTTGTACTTCAAGGATGGGTAACCCAGGATACCCAAATTCCAAACTTGGGGACTTAGGGGAACCCTCTGCTCATGGGTTCTCTTAGGCTAGGCTCCAATTTGGGCTGGAAGGTTTTGTTTCTGGGTGAAGTATTTGGTTGGGGGATATCTCTGCTTAGTGAACTTGGAGTCATTCACATCCAGCCCTTGACTTAGTTTTTCTGTCTGTGGTAAGGATGGAAAGTGTCACACACTAGGTGCTGATATGTCTAGGGGGCCCACATCTTATGTGTGTTTAAGGAATCTCACTGTAAGTGTAAACAGGTGGACAGGCCCAGCGAGGGCATTGGCTAGTGTAGTACTTGGAGGAGGGCTGATTGGCTGAGCCAGGGTCCTGCCTCCACAGCCTGGTCCTGGGGACTCCTGGCCCTCAACTCCTACCTCCCAGCCTCAGTGTCCAGGTTGGGGGGCAGCAGAGTACTCCGGTCCTGTGCTTATTCCCTTTACACTCCTGGCCTGGCCAGACTTCCTTCCCAACCTGGAGTCTTAACCACGGGGAGCAATTACACGAGAACAGAACAACAAATTGGGATCAATACAGAGAGTTGACTGTCTACTGGAAGAAACACAATTTATGACTTGGCTGCATTATGCTTACCAGCCAAGAATAGCAATAATTCCAAGCAACCCCACTGACCAGGATCAATCATGGCATTTTATTACTTTGCTAAACCCTGCTTGCTCCCTACTCCCCAACCTCCATCTTATTAGAACCCAATCTCCAAGGAAAATATTGGACTTGTTATCAAATTTTAGAAAGAGAATTTATGGCAAAGGCAGATTGATTTAAAGACTTCTAAAACAGGAGCTGAGGGCAGTGAAAAGGTAAATTTGGCCGCGTCTTTTAGATTGGTTCTTTTGCTTATCTCTCCATTTTATGACATAATCTGTTGTAGCATTACCCAGGGTCCTCTGGGCTGAAGCTTCTTGCCCAGCGTTAGATAAGGGGGAGATATTGTCTGGGTATAAAGTT
Source organism: Balaenoptera borealis (assembly GCF_965194805.1). NCBI lineage: Eukaryota > Metazoa > Chordata > Mammalia > Artiodactyla > Balaenopteridae > Balaenoptera > Balaenoptera borealis. The sequence continues at coordinate 17,619,285 of NC_138865.1, read as the reverse complement.
TAAAGCCCATGGTAAGGGCTCATTTTTCTCATTTCAGGCAAGGGAGAAAGGATATAAAATGGAAAGCAAGCAATCAATAAAGAAGAAAGATAGAGATCTTCTTAAAAAAGGAAAAAAAAAAAAAAAGAAATCCTCACCTCACTGACTGCTCTTCTAACTAAGACTTTAACAGGCAGATAATGAGCTCACACATCCTCTGCTCAGGGCAGGGACTGGAGAGCGATCCCCCATCACCAGCATAATCCACTTGCAACCTGTATAATGGGGTGCAACTCCCATTAGGAGCTTTTGGATTTTTTGCATACAACCCGGCCTTCCTCATGCCCGTTAGTCAATCTTTAAAATAAGAGCAGAAAAGTTAATTACTTATCTGGCAATGGGGGTGGGGAATTGTGGTGGTTTGTTCAAATCAGATAATAAATGCTGTGATCCTATCCTGCTTAAGTGTACAGAGCTACACCCAATTACTCATGAGACAATAAAGGAAAAGGTGAAAAGTACTCTTTGGTTAATCCTGGAGTTTATGATAGTCTAGTTGGATTTAATGGTCCTACAGTCACTCTGTTGTTAGAAAATCAATATTTTCCTAAGAAAGAGTATGGACTGCCATAAATACACTCCCAGTTATATGAACCTTGGCCACAGAACTTACATACTGCAGAGGCCATAATGAGTGGCAAGGAAACAGCCTTCAGAGGCAGCAAGGGAACTAGGTACCCCATAAAGAAGCCCACACACCTGTTTAGGGACTCAGCCCATCAGAGACTAAAAGCAGCTCTTCTGTGGCTGTCAGGGAGCTAGGGGTGCTCTGTCACTGGTTTTCTACCTGTGGGGTTCCTCTGTGTCTGTGTCACCCATGCTGGAGCAATGGGGGCATAGCAGACGAGAATGTACCATCAGGGCCAGGTAGGATGTTTGCAAGAGTGATAAAGGTGAGAGACTCCCAAAGCAAAGGCAGCAGGGTGTCACGGCATGAACACAGGGCTAACGATCAGAAGACTAAATTCGATCCCTCTCCCACTTTCCTGTGTACGCTGAAGCCAGTCATGCAGCCCCATTTTACAGAGGCGGGAACTGAGGCTTTGAGGGATTTACAACAGCTAACACACTGAATGGTTCTGAGTTTAAAAGAAGGTATGTGTTGGACATTTGCCATTTATTTCGGCTGTCTAGCTCCTAATATCCCTTCTTATTGTCAAGAAATTATGCATCTTATTGAATCTTGGTAGAAGTTAGAGCCCCCTTTCTGCCATAGAATTAAAAAATGCCACATAATTGTTTTTTCCAAACTTCTTTGCAGTTAGGGCTCCTCTACGCGATGCAGATGTGGTCAGACAAACACATCTGCTGCAGATTTGAATCAGGATTAGTGAGGTAAAGAGTCAGGGACAGTAGGTCATCCTCTGACGATGGTAGAGGTGATGGAAGTGTCCTGATTCCGGATGTAATGGTTATAACGACTGTCCGATGCCAGCAGTGCCAGAAACATGGCCATGCCAGCTATGGAGTCGGGGGTTTCATGGAGACAATTGTTATCCTTATCAAACCATCCTGTGGAGGGATTCTGAATGCCATTTCTGGCTGTGTAGGCTCAGAGCCCATTTCCTCAAGGGTCCTGTGTACATTGTCATATCTCTTTTATTATAAAGTGTATCCTTTGGTCTGAGGGAATGATAGGGGGGTTTGCTACAAAACGTCAGATGTTCTGCAAGGTCTCAGATGGCGGAGCTGGCAAATGCACTGTGGGTGGAAAGGCAATGCAATACCCAAAATATGTATGAAGTATATCTATCTGGAATCCATGCCTCCTCCAGGCAAAAGGAATCCAGTGCGATCCATTTATCACCAAGTGGCTATTTGATCTCCTTGAGGGATGGCACCATACGTGGGGCTTAGCATCAGTCTTTGTTGCTGACAAGTCAGGCATCTGGAAATACAGTGACTCTCAGGCTTGGCGAGAAGGAGCCCTTGCTGTTGGGCCCATGGGTAGCTTCTACCTCTGCTGCATGAGTGCTCCATTCATGAGCCCACTGTGCAAGCAATGCGATGACGGGGCTGTTGGACTTCTGCTGGTTGAGTCTTCCCATCTGTCTGCTTGTTGAGTGCTTCCCCTGATGCAAATATTCTCTTCTCCACACACTCCATGCTCACTCTTGTGGGTCCACACACACGCTGCTTTCTCACGCTTCTGTCTGTGACCTTTCAAAATGACTCCTTTCAGCCCCCCCCAAGCAACCATTTAATCCCTTCACCACTGCCTAAGAGCGTATGTCTATGCCTAACTCAGGCTGCTTCACCTTCCATACACAAATTTACTGCTCAAAATTCTGCCCACTGGAGGGATTTCCATTCACCACTATCTTTCAAGACTGTTCCTGGATGGGGGTGGTATTTTATGGCAACAGTCCCTTTTATGCCCAGAGCTAAATAGCAAGCTGACCTTTTTATGAACCAAGCCTGGGTGTTTTTCTCTCCATTCAGCTGACGAGGCCAGAGGTATAAGCTGCATGAGACGTTTGATGCAACAGCAGTAGTTGGCATTTGGGGGTCTAGGCCACCCTCCACGTGTAGTGATTGCTGCTGTGCCCGTTCAACCTTATAACTTAGTGGGTCGGAAAATATCCAGCTCACTTTTGGCACCTACAGTAACATGGTCATTGATATTCCACAGTCAAGTGGCTTAGTAGCATCCCAGGCACTGTTTTTTAAATGCCGAGTAATAGTTGTTGTAATGCTTTTCTGTAGCTACTTTGTTCTTGCTCCAGGGCCCTATGATCTGCACCTCAACTCAGCAATTTTGGCTTTTAGAAATGCCATAGAGCAACCTTACCTACCATGGATATCTCTAAAAGCCATCAGAGCTGATGAATCATATGGGCCAAGCATTAGGGCCACTTTTACAAGTTTTGCAGAGCCCTCTTTTGCTCTGGGCACTACTCAAACACTGACAACCTTCTGAGTCACTGGGTAAATGTGTCACAGCAGTATTCTTAAGAGTTGTGTATGCTCTCATCAAAAATTCAAAGAAGGACTTCCCTGGTGGCGCAGTGGTTAAGAATCCGCCTGCCAGTGCAGGGGACACGGGTTCGAGCCCTGGTCTGGGAAGACCTCACATGCCACGGAGCAGCTAAGCCTGTGCTCCACAACTACTGAGCCTGTGCTCTAGAGCCCGCGAGCCACAACTAGAGAAAGCCCATGCGCAGCAACAAAGACCCAACACAGCCAAAAATTAAAAAAAAAAAAAACCAAAAAAAAAACCCCCCCCCAAAAAATCCAAAGAAGCCTACCAAGTGCTGGGCCTTTTTCTAAATGGTAGGAAATGCAGGCACAATAACTTGAGCTTCACATTGGAAAGGATGATTTGACAGGCTGCAGACCACTAGCCCCGTAACATTTTCACTGATGTAATAGGCTCCTTACTCTTTGCAGGTTGACCTTCCAATAACCAGTGCACATCATATATCTTTCCAGAGTATCCAGAGTCCTTTCTACTTTTGGCTCATCAGGTCTGGTTAATACGATTTTCAAGTGCATCTGCCAGGATATCCTGATTCCAGGTCTCAGAATACCGTGCCTTTTCTAATGTTAGCATAGGAAATTTGCCAAGCCTGTGAATTCAGCTGCGTTTAGAATTTTGCGACATTTGAAAATCAGATTGTGGGCCTAATCTTCAGCCGTCTTCCTTCCATCTGCAGAAGATCAGGACTTTCATATGGCTTTGCATTTTATACAACCATAATGTGTCTTATTTCACCCCATTTATTACCGGTAATGGGATCCTTGTCATCTGGCCAGCAAGGGATCTAACTTCAGAATCCCATTCTTAGAATATCCTTTTTGATACTGTTTCCGGTGCCAACTGACTTCATATGGATTACCCAAGGAGACCCTGAGACAAAGGTACAAGTGCAAGTATGTTATTTGAAGGAGATGTTAGTGACACTGGTAGACGAATGAAAAGTAGACAGTTAAGGAAGAATGCCAATTAAGATTGTGTTCTCAGGCAAATTTCCACTGTGGGCAAATACAGCATGATTTTGCTGGGCAATTCTAGAAGCCAGCGTGGAATGTGCAGCTCAAAATTATCCTGCCTGAGAGGTGAGGGAGGAGGGATATTTATCTATCAACTTCCATTAGTCATTGGTTGACGGCTGCCCTAGTGGGGCAGTTCCTTGACACTTTCAGCTAGAGTGAACTTCAGCAGCCAGAGAATTTAGTTACCAATGGTTGGAATTTGCCCCAAAGTATACGGAAATGGTGAGCCACTAGTAGGACTTGCTCCACCATTGGTCAGTTATCTCTGAGCAGGACCAGGCCAATAGGGGTGAGGAGATGTGGAGATGGCAGTGCCAGGTGTAGAGCCTGGGGCTGATAGCACTGCGCCCAACTCTGAGGGGAATATATGTCACATAGAACACTTAGGGTGGCCTTGCACATAGTAGGTGTTCAGTATATGAATACTAACTATTTGATGTCTGAGGGACACAAGGGAAGCAGGAGGCCAGGAGGGATGTAGTAGACAGACATCATTAAAAGCTGGCCTCCGCTGCCCCAAGTGCTGGGGTAAAGGGTGGTCCATGTGCCCTAAGTCATGGTAGGCATCTTTGTAGCCAGAGCACTGCTGCTCAGAGACCCTTTTAGGAAGGAAGGACTCCATTCTCTCTTTTCTGTCCTGTGGCCTGAGGCAGGTAGTTGGTCCAGAGTGGCCCCCTAGTCAGCAAATCTGGTTGAATTGTGTGGCCCAGGGGGGCTCATTACCTCCTCCAGTCGCTTGCCCAGAGGCTCCTGGATCTGCTCCTGGGAAACAACCCTAGGAAATAGGAAGAGAGAAGGTGGCTGGGGAAGGAATGAGCAACTACAAATGACAAGCGCCAGCCCCAAGCATTCAATTACTTTTCAAACAGGCTATCTACAACCCATCAGATAGAGCCTGAAGGGAGCGGGTAGCGTACAATGTGGGAAAGGTCAGGGCTCAAGGAAGCAGGACCAGGAGCCTCAGGACTGGCTCTGAGCTGTGTGAGGCTGAGCGACACAGGCACGGCGGAGCAGGAGATCGGGAGAGAACAGCAAAGGGCAGGCAAGACCCCTCCCTGAGCGTCCCTCTTGCCCCTGAGGTCTCTCCTGCAGGAGCCCAGCTCCTCCCCATCCTGGTCGTTCCCACCGTGTCCAGCACCTTCCCAAGCCCACACCTTCATCATCCTGCTCCTCTCTTACCTTCCTCCTGGTCCTCAGCTCAATATCCACCACCCTGCACAGAACTTCCCTGATGACCCAGCCCACCCTGATCACGTGCTTTCTGAAAATTTGGAACCTTTACCCTTTTTGCCATTCACTTTTCACAGAATTTTTTGTCAGTGTCTTCTCTTGAGTTCAAGTTCATTGACTTCTTATTTTTCATCTGTGCCTCCTCTCCTGATCTTAGCCCAGTGAGTAACACATAGATGTCTCTGCTTAATTACCATAGCCTCAGTTTCCTGTTTACAAAATGAAACTCAAAATAGTACTTTCTTCTTAGGATTGCAGTAGGGACTGTGGCATCACTACTAGTTAAGTGCTCAGTGCTGCGGCTACTACGCAGTGAGAACTCAATAGTAATGTGATCGGTCATTGCTTGTTGAGCTGCTCATAGTTGCCAGGGCTCAGAGAAAACCACGGTGGTCAGGCCACCCTTTTATTTCTTCCACATTTTGACTCATTTAAATTAGGACAGGAAGAATTAATTTGATTACAAGATGTATTTTAGAATAATTTCTTGCAAACCTTTTGGCATGGAACTATGTAAATTAGTTCTATATCATCAAGATTTAGAAGTCATCTCTTGTGTTCATTAGCATGGAATTTGAGAACTGCTATCTATGTCTGATTCAGGTATCTCGGTCAGCCTCATTTTCTAAAGAGATATTGTTCACCAGAGCCATTTGTGATCATTAGAGTGAGTGAAATCTTCCAAGGCATGTCTGCGTTAGGAGAAGCAGCTGGGGCATTATTGCCAAGCTGGATTGACCATGCGGGAGATGAGAACACTTGATGATGCCCGTTAGTGATGGCCTTGACAGACACGGCACCTGCTCCTATTTTAGGATTGGCTTTGGTTAGCTGGATACAGGGTTGGGGCAGCTGTCCCATCTGAACCCCTCTAGAAAAAACACTGCAGTACTAGAATCAGACCAGTGTTTGAATCTTAGCTGAGACTTGATACTGTATTTTTTCTATTTGTGCTCCAGACTCTTTCTCCACCCTTCTCCCTGCTCTGTGTCCAGAACGCCTATCTCTATGAACTGCATCAGTGTGTCCTCTTGCCCTCTGGCTTCCACTTGGGTTTAGTCAATGGGAGGCACTACCAGTAGGTCAGAGAGTGACGTCAGGGTACTTATTCCCTTGATTCTCTCCTTCCTGGCATGAGGATTGGCAGACTGATTTCTTTATCCAAGTCCACAGTTCCCACAAGGTGCCCTCTTCTACAGCTTACCCCAGGTTCCAGTTACCATTCACTCCTTTTCCCCTAGGGCTGAAAGGTGGGGACATCTGTGGTTGTCCCAGGATATTTCATAATCCCTTGCTAGATTCCCTTAATCTTGCTCATAACTTTGTAAATGATCCTTGCATTAAACTCTCCTAAATCATTCAGTCATCCCTCTGACACCTATGAGGCAGCACAGTACAGTGGTTAAGAGTGTAGGGTCTGCAGTCAGATTATCTGGGTTCATATCTTGACTTGACTTTTCAGTAGCTGTGTGATCTTGGAAAGTTGCTTAACCTTTAAGTGTCATGGTTTCCTGTAATATGGGACTAATCAGGGTACTTCTCTAATTGGTTTATCATGAGAAAGAGAAATAGAGAAGGATAGTCTAGAAAGAAGCAACAGCATAAACGGAGGCCCAGGGGCAGGCAGGAGGAAGATATGTGCAGAGGTGAGACTCATCTAAGGAAAAACTGCCAGAGAATAAGATCATCAAACAGTAGCTAAGGGGACGGGAGGGTGCTGGGTAGTGGGAAGAACACAGTGAGTACTCATCTTTGAGTATGGTTATTTGAAGAGTGTAGGCAGCACCTTTAGCCAATGTCATATTCTCCCAAAGTGCTGGAAGGCTGGAATTCCATTAAAACTCTGGAATCAGAGGTGAATTCTATCCTAGACTAAAGGTTCTCATCCCCCATTACCAACTAATTATATATTATTATAATATATAATTATAATTCTGATATTATAATATCTCTTATATTGGCACCCATACCCTCTTGACTCATCGTTTTCTCTTTTTTTTTTTTTTTTTTAGTTAATAAACTTTATTTTTTAGAGCAGTTTTCAGTCTGCAGCAAAACTGAGTAGAAATAGAGAATTTCTATCTAGTCCCATCTTCACCAGCCCCACTCCAGCCTCCCTCACTAAGGACACCTGTACCACAGTGCTACGCTTGTTACCATCAGTGAACTGAGAAATCATTATCACCTGAAGTCCATACTTTACACTGGGGTTCATTCTTGCTGTTGTACATTCTATAGGTTTGGAAAAATGTATAATATGTATTCATCATGATAGATCACATGTAATAGTTTCACTGTCCTAAAAATCCTCTGATTTTTTTTTTGTTTTTTTTTACTATCTCCATAGTTTTGCCTTTTCCAGAATGTCACATGGTTAGACTCATACAATGTGTAGCCTTTTCAGATTGGCTTCTTTCACTTAGTAATATGTTTTTAAGGTTATTCCATGTCTTTTCATGGCTTGATAAATCATCCCTTTTCAGCACTGAATAGTATTCCATTGTTTGACTGCATCACAGTTCATTTATCCATTCACCTACTGAAGGACATCTTTGTTGCTTCCAAGTTTTGGAAATTAAGAATAAAGTTGCTATAAACATCTGTGTACAGATATTTGTGTGGCCTTAGTTTCCAACTCATTTGGGCAAATAGCAAGGAACATGATTGCTAGATTGTATGGTAAGAGTACATTTAGTTTTGTAAGAAACCACCAAACTGTCTTCCAAAGTGGCTATACTATTTTACATTTCCACCAGCAATGAGTGAGAGTCTTTGTTGCTTCACATCATTGCCAGTATTTGGTGTCAGTGTTCTGGATTTTGGCCATTCTAATAAACGTGTAGGGATATCTCATTGTTGTTTAAATTCGCAATTCCCTAATGACATATGATGTTGAGCCCCTTTTCATATGCTTACTTGCCATCTGTATATCTTCTTTGATGAGATGTCTGTTCAACCTTTCACCCATTTTAAATCAAATTCTTCATTTTATTGTTGAGTTTTAAGAATTCTTTATTTTGGATAACTATAAAATTTATTTGGATAAATATCAGATTTATCATTTGCAAATACCTACTCCCAGTCTATGGCTTGTCTTATTCTCCTGACAATGTCTTTCACTGAGCAGAAGCTGTTAATTTTAATCAAGTCCATTGACTCACCTTTTGGTGTTGGCAATTGCTGTGGCAATAGGTTGCATGCACAGGTAGCCTGACCAGAGTCTACCTAGTCTGCACAGCTTATCTCTTACTCTCTTCTCTTGGGCTTCTTTTTCTCTACCTTGGAAGACACTATAGAATCCTTTTCAACTGTGCTGACTTATATGCCAATTTCTAAGAGAAAGGGAGTTAAACATCCCTTGGGGCAATTGTTTGCCAGTGGGATCAGGAGCCAGTACATGAATATCTTCTCTCCAGATCTTGTGTAGACAATTGTGAAGCACACTGTACACAACTCTTCAGAGATCCCTAGTGGGCTGAGTCCCAGTTGTTCACACTTATTGAGTCTACTCAGCAATGCACCCTTGGATTGACTTTTTCCCTTTTCCCTTTTTACTCTCCATTCCCTTCATCCTATTCTTTAGGATCACTTCTCAAAATAAACTACCTTCTGGCAAGCTTTTATCAAAAGCTCCATTTTTCAGGGGGGAACCCAAGCTAAGACATTATTTTATTTGGTTTTCTGTTATTAAGTGCATTTTCCTGTTGCATTTTGTGCTACTTTAATGAACATAGCTTATGTCTCCTAATAGTACACAAATAGCTGGAAGGGAGCCCTTCATAAATAAAACCACAGTTTTAATGATGCGTCTAAATAGCCATCGTCCTCAGTGAGTTACGCCTTCCAGCAAGTTGGGCATATGCTGAAGCAGGATGGTTTCGAAAGAGCAATAAAGTGGAAGTCAGGAGTGGTGGCTCTCTTGATCCCACCCTCCCACCATATAATTGTATGATTAAACACACTTTTTATAAAAGCTTTATTGAGATATAATTTCTATGCCATAAAGTCCATCCATTTAAAGTATATAATTCAATGTTGTTTCAGTATATTTATAGAGTTGTACAACCATCACCATAATCTAACTTCACAACGTCTCTGTCAGCGTCCCCAAAAAACCTTGTACCCATTAACAGTCACTCCTCATTCTCTCTCCCCCTCTCCACTCTTCCCTTTCTTTCCCAGGCTCAGGCAGCCACTAAACTACTTTCTGTTTCTATAGATTTGCCTATTATGGACATTTTATATAAGCAGGATCATGCAATCTGTTGTCTTTCGTGACTGACTTCTTTCACTTAGCAGAATGTTTTCGATGTTCATCAATATTGTGGTATTAGTTGTGTGATTCTGAGTAACCACTAACCTCTTTGGTCCTGCTTCCTCCTCTGCACATCAGAAGAGAAGGTCTCCAAGGTCCTCTCCAGCCCTAGGAGTCCCAAGGGAAGCAGATGGAAGTAGCAGAGAAACTCAGAGGAAAGGTGGCTCCAGCTTTTAAGATTTCAGCTTTGAATTGAGAGAAGCTGAAAGAAGAGCTGCATTTTTTACTGCTGAGCTCCTATTCGACAGTTGGTGCCCATCTGTGTGCAGAAACCAATTACCTACGAGGAGTAATTGAAATCATTAATAGCCACAAACAAATGTGTCTGTGCCGCAAGTAATTTGCAGTAACATTTAGTAATTGACAGTAATTTTTAGTAATTAAACTCTTAAGTAATTCATTTACCAAGCCACGCAGCCATTTTATGGGGTTCCTCCGTGTTCCCACAGCAAATCTTAATTACTTAACCCAAGCACCGGGAATATTTCTGTCATTTCTAAAAAAATACAGTGAGTGTGCTATTCTTAGTAAGCTCCAATAGAGAGAAAGCCAAAGAGAGGAGTTATTTTCCTGGGTGGCAGTAATTAAAAGACTGGGGGTAGCTTTTGGGCCAATAATAAGGTTGCTGAGTGAAGCCCTTTAGACATGATTTTTATCTATGCTGCATGGAAAGTCAAAGTGAAATCTGGATTAGAACAACTTATTTTTGTCTCCTCTTCCTCCTCAATATTTTGGCTTGGTCTTTCCAGGCTTGTTCAGGCTATTACAAACTCATGCATGAGCTGCTTATGACAGAGAACAGTCAGAGGGACCCACTTCTATCTTCAAGATACCATCTGAATATCTGAGCTTGATATTCACTGTTCCCTGAAACCTGGCTCCATTACACCTTTCCTAGGGATTTATGACCTGTAAGGGACAGTGTTAATTGCTAACTCAGCATCTAGCCCTGCTTTCTCCTTTCTAGTATCTGTGATTTTATTCAGGTAACCACCCCTTCTCCGTGCAGCCTATGTGAATGGGGGAAGCTGGGTCCTGGGGTGGATATTGATTAATCTAAGCCAGTCACAGTAATCCCACTGTAATCCCGCTCTTGCTAGAGACTAGTTCAAGAGTTACTATTGGTCCAGGAGTGATCATGTGATCTTAGCTGGCTCAATCAGCGTGAAGGAAAAGGCTTTCATTCCAGGTGTAGGGGAGAGAATTTTTTTCCCTTTCTCTTGCTGCATGTGAAAAATCTCCGATGCTGCTGGCAGTCACCCAGATACCATGTGGGAAACTAGCCTGAAAACAAAGTCTACACAGAGATGGGCAGAGGCAAGAGAAACTGTAGAGAAACTGAACTTGAGTCCTACTGTTCCTGGACTCAAGTTCTACTTCTGGACTTCTTGTTATGTGAGATAATACATTTTTCCTAGGTTTAATCCAGTTAGAGTTTGGTTTTCTGTCTTTCAAAGCCCCAAACATCCTACCTCATTTACCACCACTTCCCATCTTCCACTGCAATCTAACTGCTCCACTCCTGAAACAGTCTGCACACCTTGGCTCACACGATATTGTCACAGCTTAGAATGCCCTATGCCACTTCTCTCTATCTGGGGAAAATTCTGCACAAGCAAAATCATGAATGTCCATGCTCAGGGCCAACACTACCTCCTTTGTAAAGCCTTCACTGAGCACCCCAGCCCTGTATGAAATTATCTAGCATGTTGTCTGAGCACCATACTTGGTGTTTCTCACTTAGAGGTGCACGTGCACACATCTTTTCAACTAGTTTCTGGACAACAGAGAATGTATCACCATGACACTAACCTGACAATCTGACAGGGAGAGTGAGCTAGATGCCTGTGGAAACTAACACCAAGAGGGTGTGTAGAGAGACATTTGTCAAATACTGCAGACATTCAGAGGGGAGGGAGATCATTTGGGGCAAGGCTGGCTAGGAAGATATGGAACTTCCTTGAAGAAATGGAACCAAAACTGGGATCTTTAAAGATGTGCAGTTTTTTCATAAATGTTATATGTGAATTTATTTTAAAAAATTCATTCTGTTATTTTTTCCAACTTTAGTGGGATATAATTGACATATAACATTGCATAACTTTAAGGTGTATGATATGTTGATTTGATACACTTGTGTATTCCAATATAATTACTGACACAGTGTTAGCTAATACCTCCATGATGTCACACAGTTACCATTTCTTTTTTGTGTTGAGAACATTTAAGATCTACTCTCTTAGTAACTCTCAAGTATATAGTACAGAATTATCTATAATCACCATGCTGTACAGTAGATCCCCAGAACTTATTCACCTTATAACTGGAAGTTTGTACCTTTGACCATCATCTCCCCATTTCCCCCAGCCCCCAGCCCCTGGTAACCATCATTCTACTCTCTGTTTCTACGAGTTCAGCTTTTGCAGATTCCACATGTAAGTGATATCATACAGTATATGTCTTTCTTGTCTGACTTATTTCACTTAGCATAATGTCCTTAAGAACCATTCATGTTGTCATAAATGACAGGATTTCCTTCTTTCTCATGGCTGTATAATATTCCATCATACATAAATACCACATATTCTTTATGCATTCAGCCATAATAGGCACTTAGGTTGTTTCCAGATTTTGACTATTGTGAATAATGCTACCTGTCATTATTTATTATCTATCTACTCTACACTAATCATTGTGCCAAGTTTTTTCCCTCCCATATATCTCATCTCATTTAAATTTCAAAACAACATTCATGGAATATATATTGTTTATTCCCATTTTACAAATGCTCAGAGATGGATATGATTTTTTTCCCCAGAGTTGGAGATAGGCTTCAAAAACAGATCTCCTAACCCTGGGTCCAGAGAAATTTCCATACCTCACAGCTACTGTCCAACACTCACTCCAGCTGTTCTCATTCACTTTAGGGCAAGGGGCATCATACGTTTTCTGTAAAGGGACAGAGAGTAAATATTTTAGGCTTTATGAGCCATACTGTCTCTGTCGAAACTCTTCCACTCTGCTATTATAGCACAGAAGAAGCCATAGATAATGTGTCAGTAATATGTGTTCTGATAAAACTTTGTGGCACTGAAATTTGAATTTTACATAAATTTCACATGTTATGTCATATTATTTCTTCTTTTTGTTCTATTCCACCCCCCCCCCCAACTATTAAAATATGTAAAAACAGGCTGCAGGCTGAATTTGGCCTATGGGCTATATTTGGCTGGCCCCTCTTTCTCCAGCTATGCAGGGAGATGAAGGGACAGTTTACTCCTCCCAAGCCCCCTCTCCTCCATCCCTCTCCTCACCACTTCCTAAAGCTCACTATGACAGTAAAAACATCCCCAGCATCCCTGGCCTTGACCTCCCAGTTGCTGTGCTCCATTGCTTGGCTCCAACCTGTTTATCAGCACAAGACATTCTTTTAGTTTAGCAATCTGCAAAGGTCTCGGATGAAAAGCCTTCACCTGCCCTTTTTCTCAAGCCTGACATAATTAGCTGCATCTCAGCCCCACCTTCTATTCTCTCCTTTAATGAGCAGTGCCAGTCCTGAATCACTTTAAAGGAGCAAGCAGCCCCTTGGTATCAATTAAAAGAGAAACACTTTCCAATGCATAAACTGTAACAAGCCGTGAACAGGTACAAAGAAAAATCTGGAGGCTCTGGCACTGTTAACAGAGCAGAGCGCTTTGCAAGGTTTGTCTCTCACTCTTTTGGAGGCAAAAAGAAAACAGGGCCAGCCTCCTAGGTAATATGTTACTCTTAGTGGAAGAGGCTGCACCCTGGAATCCTCAAGCCAGAGACTGGGGAGCTGTCCAGTCGACATGTGCTGAAATCTTTCAGCTCCATCTTCTTGTGTTCTCGGATGGAGAAGCCCTGTGCAGCCCCAGTGAGCTGCGTCCAGAGGAGATGATTTAAGATGAGTGTTTTAGCTCTGTATGAAGTTACATCTCTCTCATTTTTCTCCCCTGAAGTGAACAATCAAACAAGCCTTTTTTTCAGATAGGGGGTGATGGGGAGGTAGTACATAGTTTCATTAATCTCCAGGTTCTCCAGAAAAGCCAGTTTGATTATTGTGAAACATCAAGCACTCTGAGAGTATAGTTACTTGTTAGCTTGGTTGTATGCCCTCCAGAAACTCCACGCTGGGGAGACTGGTCCACGTGCCAGGGCTGGCTGGGAGAGGAGGGGCCGGGAGTGGGAGGGATGCGCTCTTGATCTACTCAAAGGATATACGCACAGAACCTTGGGTGGATCAGGTGGACACCTGATAACAGAGTCGCCTGCGCAAAACTGGAAGGCTGGCAAAGTTATTTTTTGAGTCCTCCAGCTGTCCCTTTGAAGTCTTGTCATCTCTTTGTATTGTCTTCTTAATCTTCCGAGACATTGAGAACATTTATACTTTAGTGCCAATGCCTTTCAACACCAAGAGGTCTGTGTTTCTCTCTTACTCCTGGAAATAAATTTCCTGTCAGAAAATAGTTAGGCATATACTGTGAAAGTTAGAAGTGCCTTTTCCTGTCATCTGAAGTGACATAAGCAACAGCCTAATTCAGGGATCAGGCTGGTTCTGACGATTGATCATTGCAGATTCAATGTTGCCCACCCAGAAGAGATTGCACAGGGATGCTGGATGGGCCATGCTTTCCCATCTGAAGTACTTGGTGGAGAAAGAGATGCTGCTCTAAGTCCAGGCCCTCAAGAGTTACCACCTCCCCCCCCCCCATATCAGGAAGAAGCATTCATCTTCAGTTGCTAGAGTGCTTTTCAGTTTGCAAAATGCTTTTTTATATGTTATATTTTGTTGATCTCCTGCCCACCCTGCAACCTTGAGAGGTTAGAAGAACCAGGATAATAATAAGCTACACCATATATATATATACTTATTATTATTAATTATTATCATTATGAATGAAACTTCACCTTTGCAGAGAAACAGGCTGATAAAACTTGGTAAATAATAATAATGGTTGCTATGTTCCTGGCCCTGCTCTGTAGGTTCTGTTTGTGAAGCTCTCATCAATCCTCTTGTCTTACATAAGGAAATAGCAGGATTAAATAACATGCCCAGTATCCCACAGGTAGGAGGTGGAAGAATGGATACTGGAATCTGTACCTAACTGACTCCAGCATCAGAAGTGGTGGAACAGAGTAGATGACATTAAAATTATGCCCTGGCGTCACACACAGAAACAGGGAATCACTAAGATCGGATTGTGCAAGGACACACACTTCAGTGGTAGAGAAGCTAGATTTTCTGAACCATAGCTCAGAACTCTTCCTACTGGACCAGATTTGTGAAAGAGCTCATAACTGGTTTCTCCAGGAAACCCAGCATCACCATTCCTCGGCCAACATGCAGCAGCAGCCGAGTGGTAGCTGCGTATTGATCTTGTCATTGGTAATTAATGACAGCCCTAAATTAATAACTGCATGCACAAATTGATTTTCAGAGATGTAATAATTAGATTTAATGCTTGCCACACCATGTATTTATGTGTTTAATTGTCAGCTTCATTATTAATTTTAATGAACTTTCATTGGCTCACGATATTCACATCCCATTAGGTATGTGACTTCTTTCCCATTTATGGGTGAATTTTATTCTCTAGGTGCTAGAGTTGACTTTCTTAGGTAAAAAACACTTAATTTTCTAAATTCTATTTCTGTTTCTCCTTTTAGTCTCACATGGACAGGTAAGGTGCTTTGGCAAAGAGATGAGTTCTTCCAGGTCAGTCAGAGAGAAGGAGACAGAGAAAGAAGTGATACTAGCAGCCCCAAGTGTCCACCTTATTGCTAGAGTAACTTGCTGTGTGACCTCAGGGAAGTTACCTCACCTCTCTGGGCCTCAGTTTTCTCATCTGTAAAGAAATGGGAAGAGAGGGAATGAAGAGAGGGAGTTTGTAATGCCTGAAATGGATGTCTCAGACTCAGCTTCCTGCAGACCTAAATGAGGATTCTTTCCAGAAGCGAGAAAAGTGAGACAAGGGATTCGGGCAACGTTTCCTCAGGCTTGCCCTGCTTTAAACACGGACTCTGCCTTGGCAGAGACTCGGCTGCTTTGGCAGGGTGCGCAGCTGCATGTTTTGTTGTGGGGCTGGCTGTTATGATGGCAACAGCACTGGAGCTCTAGTGGTATTACTACCATCACGTTCACTAGTAATTTGGAGCCTGGGCCACCAGGAAATTGCAGGCAATTTGGATGAAAATGGTTGGAAAATTGCAGTGTTTAGGCCTCTCCTACCAGTTCCTTTACTTTTTTTTTCCTATTTTCTTTTTTATTTCTTCCCCTCCCCCCCATCACAAAATTACTTTAGAAGCAGAGGAACAACAGGCTAGACCAGCGAGATTTTTTTCCCAGTCTATGGTGTATTTTGTAAACAAACATGTAAATTGATACAGAATTTAACCACCCTCAGACAAAGTGGCTAAAAGACTAGAGGGCGGAGAAAGGTTCTATTTGAAAACTTGGATTCACTGAAATGTTGGGGGGAATGTTTGTCCTGGTTAATTGAATTTCTGATTGGATGTGGGTTAACCTGGAAACCTTCCTCTTTTCTTCAAATTGTTCTAAAATAAGTCCACTCACCTGTCTTTGTATTCAATTAATTATTCAAAAAATTTCAGCCTCTGCCTCATTCAAAAAGAATTTGAGGAAGCCACCTTATTAAATAGTAAATTAATGCTATCGTTTTATTGATAATTGAGATTCATGGTAATGGTGCTGAAAATATTTATCACTGTTCAGCACAGTAAATGGAAATGCATGAAGTGTGGGAGATAAATTGTACAGACTGTCAGGATTGCAATAGGCATCAAATGGTCCAATCAACTTGCTCACTTAATATCTGTCTTCTATATGTCCAACTGATGTCTAGCCTTTACTTAAATACCTCCACCTGAGGTGGTCCATTCTATTTTTGGACAGATCTAGTTATTATAAGTTTTTTCCCATTCCACTGAGGCAAAATTTGTTTCCCTATATTCAATTCATCATTGGTTCTAATTCTATCCCTTGGGTCAACATAGAATAAGCTTTCTTTTTCCACTCCCGCATGTCAGTGCTTAATGCATTTGAAGAACATTTCCTTCTTTCCTCCAGAAGGATATCCCTTTATTCTTCTAGAAATGGTATAGTGGAGTTGGTAAGAGTTCAGACTCAGGGGCCAGCCTGTCTGTGTTAACCTCCGACCCCCACTTATTAACTGTGTGTGTGTGTGTATGACCCTGAGGGAACTTAGTCCCTCTTTGCCTCAACTCTCTCACACAAGAGAAGGGGATTGTAACAGTAAAACTGAAAGGATTGTTCTGAGGATTAATCAGGGCAATATAAGTAAAGTGCTTAGAAGTACCTGACTGACAGTAAGTATTGTTGAAGTGTTCTTTAGTATCATGGCATTGTTTAAGACTCCTTTTCTCTGTGGCCTCTCTCTTCTGAACAGACTCCAATTTATTTCCATTATTTTAAAAAAGTGACATTCATTAATTCATCAACTTTTTATTGAGCATCTACTATATAATAGACATGGGGATATACAGGTAAAATAAGTACTGCTGTCATGGAGTTTTTAGTCTCCTAAGAAAGACCCACATAAACAGATAATTCTTTAGCATGGTTATTATATGTGCAATAAAATGGAATTATAGGATGCCATAAAAGCAAAACGCAAAGGCACTTAATTGAGGGCGGGGAAGTGAGGCCTTTAAGCTGAGACTGGAAGGATAGGTAGAAATGAATCAGCTACAGTGAGAATGGAATAGAGAGAATTAGAACCAGAGAGAAGGCTCCCTGAGGCTAAAAGTTGTAATGTTTGAGGAAATAAGAAAGCAGTGTTTCTGGGAAACAATGACTTGGGGATAGGGGATGGGATGAGATTGGAGCTGCAGGAAAGGGGTCTTAGATGGTGTAGGAGTTTGTACATCATAGTAAGGATGTTGGTTTTTGAAAAGTTTTAAGCCAAAGGAGCAATGACTTTATGTGTGTATATATGTGTGTATGTATGTGTGTGTGTGTGTGTGTGTGTGTGTATACAATATATATAGATAGATAGATTGCTCTGGGGAGGGGGTAGATATAGAAGACAAATAAGGGGGCTATGACATGAGTCCAAGTGAAGAAATATGATCAAGATGTACTAGAATTGTAGCAGGGAGATAGAGTAGTTTTAAGAGAAACTTAGAAGGAACAACTGGACTTGGTTATGGATCAGATATGAAGCATGAGGTTGACATCTGAAGGATGTTTCTTGAGTTTCTATCATGATTGGCTGGTAGGATTGGAAAGTGATGCTTTCTTGAGATGCGGCCCACCAGAGCAGAATCTTGAGTTTGAGATGTTTGTGCTGAACAGTGTTCAGGCAGCACATTCCAAGCCAGCCTTGGACATATGGTCCCCAGGCTCTGGAGCTTAGAGATCCAAAGTGGTGTAGAGATGGTAATTGGGGCCATAAGGGGAAAGGAATCACCTAGGGAGTGAGCAGAAAGAAGAGGAAATGCGGCATGGGAGAGCCTAAGAAAGCCAACAGGTAAAGGTTGAGTAGAGTTAGAAGGCTGGAATGGAGTTGAGAAGAAGGTGACCAGAAAGGTAGGAAGAAAATCAGGAGAATTTTCTGTGGTGCCAAAGAAGCCACAAGACAAAAGTGTTTCAAGAAGGAGGGAGAGAGTGGTCAACTTGGTTGTTGAAAGATACTAAGAGGTCAAGTGAGAGGAAAACTGAAAAATGTCCTGTAGATTTAGTGGTATGAAAGTTGTTGGTGACTTTACTGAGAGTTGTTTCGGTGTTGAGATGGGGGCAAAAGTCAGACTGGGGCATGAATGGGAAGTGGGTAAGTGGAGACACAAAGTAGAAACAATTTTTTTTTTCTTGAGTTGTTTGGCTGTGAAAAAAAGAACTATAGAGCTAACTAGAGGATGATGTAAGATCTAGACATTTAAAAATATTTATTATTACTATTATTAACGAGAGAGATTAGAGCATGTTCAAATGCCTATGGGATTGATTAGGGGGGTGGAGAATTTAAAGCCTCAGGGGACAGAGGCAGGGTGATTGATAAGATTAAGACTACTTAGAAGGGGGTGGGCTGGGTCTAGAAAGCACTTAGAGGAACTGGCCTTTCCTATGAGGAAGGGGACCCTCTCCCTGGTGACAGGGGGTGCAGGACCAGATAAAGATGGGCTTGTCCATTTGGGGGTGGGAAGTTGACGGATATCCCACTAGATGTCGGGGTAGTCCCAGTGAAGTAGGGATCTGGGTTCATTGCCAAGGGTGAGGGGGGTGGTGCAGAGGATGGAGGGTGCGGCTGGCCCAGTGTAGAGTGGGGCTGTCCCCTCCTGTTGATGGGAGAAGATCTTGCCTTCTAGTATTCACTGGTCATGGAGGGCAGCCTTTCACTGTTGTACCGTGTTGAGCTCAGTGTCCTGATTACCCTCAATTTACCCCCAGTTCTGCCAAGCCAAACTTCACCATCCTGACCATTTATAATTGGAATTTCTGATTCAAAGATATTCGTGTGTGTGTGTTTTCTTTGAGCCAAATCTTCTCCTGAAGGCAGTGGCTTGCTTTAGAAGGAAAAAAAAAAAGACAATAGAACAACATGTTGCTGGCTAGCCTGGGACAGATCCCAGTGCAAATATTAACTACTAATGGAGCCCTCTTTCACTCCTGAAAGTATCCTGGTTAGTGTTGTAAATAATATGGTCACGCAGCATTTTAGGGCTGTTGTCAGAGGATAGCAGATATCATTTCTGTTCCCTGAGCATCACGTTCATTGGGTCTCAGTGAATCCCACTTAGAGGATATCCCCAAAGCCCTGGCCTTCTTCACCCTCTACTCCCAAAGGTTGAGCCCTTGCTCAGACCAGATGGGCAGGTATATCTCCACTGTTTCCCCATCCTCATCCTAACAGTGACTACCTGCCCTACCAATGCACACAGGTATGACATACCCTTAAAGGACTGAGAACTGAAAACGTTTGAATTTGCCACGCAGTGATGAATGGGGATGGGGTGAGGGAAGCAGGTCATTCTCATCCCCAGAGTTCATTCCTGGCCCTACAGTAGCCCCAGTGACGGATTGGGCAGTGTTCCCTGAGAATTAATGTGCTCTTGGTACACTTGCCTTATTGATCGCTCTCTTCTTTTCGGACACCACACATCCGAGAGCACTTTGGTACAATAAAACAGCCACAGGCACAGTCCATCGATCTATAAAAGCCTCTTGAAACAGAAAGGGTTTTCTGGCTGGGTTCAAGAAACCTCAGCAGAGAGAATTATATCCTACTGCCTAAGACACACCCAGGGATGTTTCCTGAGGGAAGGAGCAGATGCCCCTGGTGATCTTCCATTCCAGGGCCCTTTTCAGAAGATGCCGCTCCTGATGGAGGCTGTGTGAGTGGGTGGGGCGGGGGGGTGGGGGGGGAAGGGCTGTTTTGGGGGCAGGAGTAGAGTGAAATTGGAAGGTGTTTGTTTTACAATGGTGGGCAGACTCTTTTTTTTTAAGGCAAAATGAATAAAAAGCAAGTAACAAGGCACGAATGAGTTAAGTCTGGAAAAAGGCAGTGAGCCCTGACCCCTCCGTGGCCTTCGGGTACCTATGACGGGCTGAGTGGGAGGCAGTGTGCAGGTAACTCGGGGAGAACAGAACAGTTATTCAGTTGTGGTGTTACATCAAAACAAGGCTCTGGGTGTATTTCAGTTAAGCAAACCTCTCTTGTAAGGGAGTAACAAAGCCTTGGAAATAGCTTGAGGCAATATCGTAGCTCAGGGCAAAGCAGTAGCCAGGACCTCTTTGAAGTACAACATTTCATCTCCTAGTGGGAGGGGCGGTACCAAGGGAGGCAAGGGAAGGTCTTCTCAGGTGGCCTTTCATATCCCAGGAGGCGCCCGCCCCCTCACCCCCCCCCCCAACCCCCGCCCACTACATCCGCCCCAGGGCTTCAGAAGAACAAAGAGCCCCCGGTGTGCGGTGGACCTGGCAATCTGTGCAAAACAGCAGCCTAAGGCACCCAGAAGCCACAGGTAGCCAAGCGTGGAAAAGAACAGGATGCTGTCCTGTGACAGGTGGGAGAGGCGAGTGGTCAGGGAGGTCGCCTCTCACCTGAAAGGTCTGCTGCAGCCCAGCTGCCTCCAGAAGCAGCATTCTGACAGAAGCAGAACTGAGGTGGAAAAAATGTCAAGGTGACAGAACAGAAGTCACCCAAATCTGTTATAAGCTACATTCTGGGACCAGTTCAAGGGAACCTCTGTGAGGAAGAGCCGGGGACACCTGTGAGACACCTCCGTCTTGAAGGTATTTCTTAGGTCGACTGTGGGGTGGCAGGCACGGGCAGTGTCTAGCCCAGCTCCAGCACTTTCTTGCTGGGCAAACTTAGAAGAATCACTCAGCCTCTCTGATCCTCTGATTCTCCTCTGCAAACTGGGAATTATAATCCCTTCCCTCCCTACCTGACAAAAATGCCAAAACAGAGCTAAGAGAGCTGAGCAGGTGGGGACGCTATTAATAAGATGGGATGATTCCCTCCCTAGAAGGCTAGTGCCAGAAGGGTGTGGAGGCAGAACTGGGATTCCAAAACCAGGTTTTCTCCACGTGGCTTAAGCTTATCCTCTTAATGTGGTCACGATCTTCTTCACAGCGGGGCTGTGATCACAGGTTTTTTGGTTTTTGTTGTTTTAATTTTCAAATCTTTCAGAGCCCACCAACCACCTTGATCTGCGTGGTGCAGTCGGGGCTTAATGAGACCTTTAGGCTTCGCTCAGCATCAGGGCTCCGAGGGGCCAGTTAGGGTGTGTGTGTGTGTATGTGTGTGTGTGTGTGTGTGTGTGTAGCCATTTCTCACTCGAAACTCAAAGGGTTAATCCCAGCCAGACCCTGACCCTGGCCCCCTTTGTTTTTGCTGGTGGAGACCCTCATCCCTAACGGCTTGGTGACCAACTATTTGCTTTCCTTCCCTCGGAAACAAAGCCTCCATTTGGGTTCTGGGGAGGATTAAAGGGAAGCAGGCAGCTACCGCTGGTTCGTTAACGAGCCGCTCTGTTCGAAGGCCTCTCACGCCCAGGGAAGGGATGCTGGGCTGGGATGCCCATGATTGGCTTGGGGAAGTAAGTGGACTTAACCTGTGGTGGCCGGGCTGCCGTCGCTCACATTCTGCGTCCTTCTGCAAACAAAATGAGGATAATATGAATCCGGAGAAGAGAAAACACCTGGACGGACTCACAGTGGCGCTTTCCAGAGCCTTGAGTGGGGGAATGCGGTTTCATTTAACGTCACCATCGATTTTCATCCCACCACTGCCAACCGTTTACCTGTGAGAACTGGGGCTGCAGACTCCCAAGTTTGAGCCCAGGCTAGGACACAGGCTTAGGGGAGGGGACAGCTCCCAGCTGGGGGCTGGGGGGAGGGGCTTCCCATCCCTGGGAGCGCCAGGCGGCTGTGGGCGTGACTCTTGAAGTTTCTTCTTCGGGGACAAAAGTTTCCTGTGCTTTCTTTGCCCCTCACGCTCATGTGGCTAAAAACAGCAGCATCGGAGTGTTCCTTCGGTGAGTGAGACGCGCACTGGATGGGATGTATTAATAAAGCTCGGGTTGGATGCAGCCGGAGGGGGCGGTCAGCTGAGGCTCCAGTGCTCAGAACAGCAGACGGGGAGGAAGGTCGGCACAAGGGTGTGGCCTGCACGTGTGTGCGCGCGTGTGCGTGTCTCTGTATGTGCGTGAGTGTGCATGGCCGTGTGCATGTGCCTGTGTGGTGGTCTGATGCAGAAGGGCAAAGGGCCTCACAAGTAGCAGGAGGTGAGATGAAGGGGGGTCTGGCACAGCAGCACCAGCTGGGCCGCAGTCTTCCCAGGGCCTGGAGCAAACGGGTGTTTCAAGGTGAGAGCAGCTGGGCCCAGACGCTGCTGTCCAGGGACCATATCTGATCACAGACCTGCGGCTTCTGCTCCCAAGTATCACAGAAGAAAAACCCACCAGACCAATCACTTCGTGCTGCACTGACAGCGCCGCCCTGCGCCGCCCTGCCTTTCCTCCAGTCCAGACCCTGCAGTCTTTTCCTGCTGCTATTTCCCAGCAGAGGGTATGGGCTCAGAACAGGTTAGTAAAGTGTGACATCAGCCTCCTCCAGGGTCGCTGTCCTGTGGGCCACCCTGACCCTCCTCAGGCATTTCCATCCTCCAGCAGTTTGCTTCTTTGAGCTCTGCTGCTGGTGTTTGCAGCCTCTTAGCAAAGCTGGCAAAAGGGTGAGGGCCCTGGAGTCTAGTCGGCTTTGAATCCCACTAGCTTAGGCATTTTTAGCCAGGCTTCCTTGAGCCGCGTCTCCCACATCTGTAAAATGGGCTGATGCTAATACGACAGTTAATATGAGGATGAAATCAGATAATGCTCCATAAATGTGTTTTATTAGGCCTTTGTGAGGATTAAATGAACCCATTGCATATGGAACCTTCTACACCACCCAAAGGGAGGTGAGGTTGGAACTCACAAACGTTTGCTGCATCCTAATCCCAGGTGGACCTTGATGACCTCTAGGGCATCTTCCAGAGTCTAAGGTCTCTCAGGCCTCAGTTTCCTGTCCTATCTGCTTGACCCCTTCTCATCTTCCTGTGGGGTTCCTGCCTCATAGGCCAGGCCCTGCTGCTCAGGTTCAATCCCGACTAAGACAGCACATTAAAGACCTTTGAGGGGAAGATCAACTGTTTATCACATTAGCCTGAATTCTGGAAGCCTGGCTAACACAGGAGGAATCAGATGCTAATTAATGAACAGCCAATGCAGCCCCACTGCCGATGTGCGTAAATATGCATTGTCAAACTGTTAGGTAAACAAAAGCAGGATAAAGTGCTGGGGACCCAGATTCATTATGCCTGCGCTCCTGCTGAGCCTTTGCAATAGGGATTATAGCCTCTGCAATTTTAGCTTTTTAAAAGACTTAAAACAAATTTTTCCCTACACCCTCCCCCACTCCCCACTCTCTAGTTAGAATTTCGCTCCTTTCCATTATCACGACGCAAACCAAGGCAGGGCTGGTCCTCACATCAGCAAGAAGGGTCCTCTCTGACAAGGCCTGGGTCTCCTCTCAGGTCTGTTTTAAAGAGAGAGGGAGAGAGACCCAGAGGGAGAGAATAATGCGAGGGTGCCATTGTCCCCCCAGCCCACACTGGCCCCACCCATCTTAAATGAAGATGTAGAAACCATAGGGTCTATCTGTAAAACTTGCCTGATGGATGGTTTTAATCCTTTCTAATTACAGCTAATTGGAGCTGTCAATCGTTTAAAACCCTGAAACTGATGCAGGGAGGTCAGGCGATTCAAACTTACCCAACTGTACAGATGATAATTAGATGCACTGAAGTTAATAAGCATCAGGAGGGAAGCTCTTGCTTTTCCTGCACATAAGGGGACCTCGGAAGATGCAGCGGAGCCACTGCCAGCCTCTTTGTGGGGAGGAAGATCTGGCAGCTTGGATGTTCTATGCCCGAAGCTCGCTCCTGGGTCCCAGAGACTCAGTGGAAGCAGCACTGCTGGTACGTGTCAGTTCATTTCAGCAAACATTTATGGAGTGTCTCTGCCATGCTGGGCACTGCAGGAGGCTCTGGGGAGGCAGAGAGGCAAGTTCTGGCCATGGAGGAGTTCACTGCTTTGCTGGGGAGACCAACACGACCAAAGATCCAACTGAGGCTCTGGGTGGCGGGGCTGGAGTGGGGAGTGGGGGTGGAGGGACTGATGATGTCGGGGGGAGCTTACTTTTGCAGTCCCGAGTCTCTCTCAGCTAATTGACTGATGAGAGGGTACACTGGAAGTGACTCTGGTTTCTGGGGAATTCTTCCCTTCAGGGGCTGACTGCTCTCTGGTTTGCAGGTCTGCGTCCATAGACTTACCTGGACAGACTCGTCTGGCCCCTGTAAAGGAGAAAAATGCTGCTCTCTTCACTGAGTCCCAGTGGGGAAGGGCCAGGAGAGCTCCTTCTCTGGAGGAGAAGGTTTGGGTCCTTGGAAATGTGGGCCAGGTGGCAGACTCGCGGTGGTTGCCCATGTACTGTGTCTCAAACTCTCCTTTAGGGGTCTTTGTGCCTCCAAATAGCTCCTAGCCCATCCACCTGCATGCTGCCAAAATTGTCACTCCTTCGGGGGGAAAAGGAGGGACATTCACCTTGATGCAAAAATATTGGCTCTCTGTACACTGATGCCAAAATGAGATACAGAGTCAGAGTTTTGGAGGAGAAGGAAGGGGTGGCTTTATTCTTTGCCAGGCAAAGAGGGAACACAGCAGGCTAGTGCCTCAAGAACTGTGACCCCCTCCCTAGAGAGTAGGGAGAGGTCTTATAGTCGGGTCTCGTGGTCAGGGGTATGTGATAAGGATCAAGGCAGTAACAGTCTTGCAGTTTTCTTTCTTCTGCAAAGTTTCAAAAACCGGCCACAACACTGGGTCTGGTCGTCTCCAAGGGTGGGTTTGCTGACAAGATTAGGGTGTTTGCAGGGTCTCCTAATCTTGATGAGCTTTAATCTTGCCTCAGGTGGTTTCGTGGCTGCTCTTCCCTTGATTAGCAACTGTTCAAATCTTCCCTTTGGAACTCAGGGAAGGTCATGGCGGCTGGAGTCTTGCTTACAAGATATGGGGGGCCAAAAGGTCTCTGTGCCCTCTGAGCCCCACAGGTCCCTGCTCGGTTTCAACCTCTGTGAATGTCTGCTCTCCTAGGCAATTTATATCTCTTCTGACCTTCATAAAATCGTGTGAGGTCGGTACCAATGTACCCACTTTACAGATGAGGAAACTGTGATTCAGAGAGGCCACATGACTCACCCAAGATACTATTGCAAATGCCAGAGTCAGGATCTACATTCAGCTTGGTCTGAGTCCAGAGGCTGCCGTCTTACTTAGTTTAAGGTAAGACCCTTCCCTGACAACAATAATAGTAATAGTAACGCCGACCCCAGTTTTCATCGGTTGGGCCCTTACTGTCCTCCACTTAAGCTTCACAGAAACTGAGGTAGGAGATAGATGGGCACCAGGTTGAGCATCAGGAGGGAGGAGAAGCTGATCCCTGAACAGATAAGAGGTAAAAACTACATATTTCTCATTCTTGTGGTCAAGGAGACCTTCCTGACTGTATATGCGCAGAAAGGCTCCTCGGAGGTCAAAAGGGAGGGGGCGTCACCTCATAGTAAGTGATGTCGACCTACCCATAGGCCTCTTCACTAGAATCCATCTTGGCTAAGAGATGCGTGTGCACACATGGGAGGACCCTGAGATATACCAAATACGGACTCAGAACCAGGCAAATCAAAATGATTGGTCAAAGGAAACCCGGAAGAAATGCCCCATAAAAGTGAATCAGACTACCAGGAAGGCATGGCTCTCTCTGAGTCAGCCCAGGTGTCTATCCACACGTACTCTTTTTCCTCCTGATAAACACTTTACTTGTTTCACTACTTTCCGTCTCTATGTGGAAATTCATTTCTACACAGCTAACAGGCCAGGATCTTGTCACTGGCCCTGGTCCCTGGTGGTCTAGTGGCTAGGATTCAGTGCTCTCACTGCCGCAGCCTGACTTCAATCTCTGGCCAGGAACCGAAACCCTGCCTCAAGCTACTGAAGGGCAAGGCCACCAGAGATCAAAACCACAGGAAGCTTTCTTCTCAGCGATGTTCCTGGTGGAAAGATCTGGGAGGCCACGGCACTTGGTGGAAATGGCATAATTGTAAGCCCTGCTTCCACAAGGCCTGGAAACAGTGACCATGGGGTTCAACCAGCCAGCTAGGAAATCTACAGACACGAGGCCAGAACCACAGAACTGCCTTCACCCTGCACAAGGACCTACCAGGTCAGTGGTAAGAAGCCTGCTGTCACGCATCATGGTGAAGTTCAGGCTGGCAGAGAGTTTGGCTTGGAAGAATTAAAGGCAGATGACCCTAAGAAAATAGGGGTGGATTATGGGTATCTCTGACTCTATCCAGCTCATGTGTAGCATCTAAAGGAAGTCCAAGGATTTCCCTGGCAGTCCAGCAGTTAAGACTCCATGCTTCTACTGAAGGGGGTGTGGGTTTGATCCCTGGTTGGGGATCTCAGATCCCACATGCCACATGGTGCGGCCAAAAACTTAAATAAATGAATGAATGAATGAATGAATGAAATCCAGGCATGTCCTCTTCCCCAGGAAGCCCTCTACACTGGAAGGGAAACGGTTCTATAGAAGAACTCAAGTTGGCTCCCAGCTGGCAGGACCAGTTATGTCCCCACCAAAATGTATACAAGAAGGAAAAAGCCGTGTGATAAAAGAGGAAGGGGAGAACATTAGGAATTTGCCAGTCTTCACGTGGCCCATGTCAGTGCCTGGTCCATTAGTTAGTCATCTATGCAAAAAGACCCAGGAAGCCACAGAAAAGGATGTGGAAGAGAAGTAGCAAAAAGCTTTTGAGAACTTTGAATAAAACACAGAGTAAAGTTTTCTAACGTGTGCACACACATGAAGCTCGTGTCTCCATTTTAGCATTGAAGAAACTGAGTCCCAGAGAAGTGAAAAATTACAGCACCATCAGGCTAAGGACTGACAGGAGGGGCATGGAAGGCATATTTAAAGTACAGGAGACTAGAAAAATGCAGAGAAGGAATACCGAGCCCAAGGAGACCTTAGAAAATGCAGGACTGACAGGGAACACGGAACTGAAAATAGAGGATTTGAGTAAAAGCGTCTATTCACATAGAGTTCAATCAATCTTCTTGGAGCAAAACAGAGAAAGAACAAAACCGATCAGGTGTCTGGTGGAAGCTTCTGGGCAGAGTGTCTGCCTGGGCTCTAGGAATCTGATTTCTTCCCCGTCCCAGCTCTGTGACTTTAGGGTCGCTTAGCTCTTGGAGCCTTAGTTATCTCACTTGTGATGGCCTATGTGGAGTGTCGGTCTGGTTCATTCCCATCAGTCTCCTTTTGGAAACTGGCTGTGAGCACCTCTAGCCAGTATGGGCTTGGGTGCCCCTGGGTTAGTGGAACCTCACGGTAGGAGACCATGAGTCAGGTGGAGATCTGAGTGCTAGCGCAGAGGTGCGCTCCTGGGCCGCAGGCAGTCGGATGGGACCTAACAAAGCTTTTGGGAGCCAGAGCCAGAGGCAGTGCCTCAGGACAGGGGACCTTTGGGCTGGTCTTTGGCTTTTCCTGCTATCCACCCCACCCCTGCCCCTAGAGCAGAGCCAAAGTGTCTCTAGCCATGCCCAGAGCCATCCTGGGAGCTTGGCCAGCTGCCAGCAGCAACAGGCCTCTCCCAGAAGCTGGTCCCCAAGAACTGAGCTCCTCCTGTCTAGGCAAAGGTGATGCAACTGCCAGAAGCTGTCACCCAGAAGCAGATATCAGAGATCAAAGAGAAGACCTGAGGAGAGGCTCCAGGGCCTTTTAGACTCAGAGTTCTGCAAAGACAGTGAAGCTGAGGGCCGGCAGGCAGTGTGGAGGTCTGAAGACTTCAGACGCTGACTCGTGTCAAGAGCTTTGGTCAGAGTGCATCTGTGTGCGGTTGCTGTGTCCTGTGATGCAGAGGCGGGGCCCGCAGGGCTGCAGCAGGGCAACCTCTAACCCAACTTGGTAGTTGGAAATGAAGAGTCATCCCGAAACAAAACAGTAGTGTGTGCAAGCATGTTAAGAAGGTTAATTCCCAGAGTTCCCGCGGAGTTGCAAATACATCTTGTCTCTTCAACGGAAAAGAAGTCTGACGTGTGGGCAGTCCTTCCCCAGTGGCTCATACCAGTGTCTCCCTTCTCTTCCTCCTGCCATCTTTGTAGTTAGAGCCTCACAACCCATTTCTTGATCACATGTTCTCTTGTATTCTTCACACTTCTTTCCATGCCAGCAAGGTCTCACTTTCCTAACCAGACAATTCGTTCCCTGAGGGTAAATTCTATGACTGGTAGTAACACAGTACTTGTCTGTACAGCAGTTCACATTGTTTCAAAGCCATTTTCCACCCATTTAATTCACTTTCCATGAATTCAAACATTGGCAGGGCAAAGATAACCACACCCATGCAACAGATATGGATACTGATGCATGGAGAAAGGGAGGGGCTTGGCTGGGCTCACCCTACTATTTGGAACCAGCCACGAGACCCCATATTACTGGCTGAACTTCTGCTACAGACTGACTCCCACCAGCTTTATGTATATTTCCTAGAACCACACCCTACAAACAGGAAAGACTCAAGAAATATTTGATGATTTAATTTTTAAATAGCTCTCTATGTTTTAAAACTTCCAAACCCCAGTGTGGTCAATTAAAGATGGCTATAGAACTAGCATATGACCCAGCAATCCCACTACTGGGCATATACCCTAAGAAAACCATAATTCAAAAAGAGTCATGTACCACAATGTTCACTGCAGCTCTACTACAATAGCCAGGACATGGAAGCAACCTAAGTGTCCATCGACAGATGTGGCACATATATACTATGGAATATTACTCAGCCATAAAAAGAAATGAAATTGAGTTATTTGTAGTGAGGTAGATGGACCCAGAGTCTGTCATACAGAGTGAAGTAAGTCAGAAAGAGAAAAACAAATACCGTATGCTAACACATATATATGGAATCTAAAAAAAAAAAAGAAAAAATGGTTCTGATGAATCTAGGGGCAGGATAGGAATAAAGACACAGATGTAGAGAATGGACTTGAGGACACGGGGAAGGGTAAGCTGGGACAAAGTGAGAGAGTAGCATTGACATATACACACTACCAAATGTGAAATTGATAGCTAGTGGGAAGCAGCTGCA
Organism: Balaenoptera borealis; assembly: GCF_965194805.1. Taxonomy (NCBI): domain Eukaryota; kingdom Metazoa; phylum Chordata; class Mammalia; order Artiodactyla; family Balaenopteridae; genus Balaenoptera; species Balaenoptera borealis. The sequence continues at coordinate 17,589,960 of NC_138865.1, read as the reverse complement.
TAGCACAGGGAGATCATCTCGGTGCTTTGTGACCACCTAGAGGGGTGGGATAGGGAGAGTGGGAGGGAGACGCAAGAGAGAGGGGATATGGGGATATATGTATACATATAATGGATTCACTATGTTATACAGCAGAAACTAACACAACATTATAAAGCCATTATACTCCAATAAAGATGTTAAAAAATAAAAAAGAGATGGGATCTAATTACCATTTCCTTGAATCCATGCTTTGGAGACTAATTCCTATGTGTAGGGGGGAATTAGGGATGGTTCAGAACCAAAAAGTTCACCTCTCCCCACTATCGGCCTTATCCAGATGCAGCTCTAAAGTGGCAGAAGCAGGAGATGGTTTTCCTCCTGAATTCTGGGCCCCAGAATTACAGATCAAATGAAACACATTTGGACGAGAGTTGTGATACTTGGGGATTTTTATCTGAATTTAAATCTAGTCTTCTCTCTGCTTGTGCCTTAGATTCCCTGGAAAACTGCCTCTTCATGAATGGTTTTGGGTTGAGGCAACGGCATGGCAGTTGTTCTCAAGATGAAATAAAAAGTTGGATTCAAATTTTGAAAATGCCCTACCAAGGGTCATTCATCTGGAGGCTTCACCACTGATGGGACCTTGTGAGGGTTTGTGTTAGCTATGCCGGCGGCCAGAGCCAAGTGTGTCTAGCAAGGGCTGCAGTGCATAGTTTATGGAAGCAATTACTGAGCCAGATTCTTACGTAGCCATGAGTTCAGTTATGGACAAAGTTGGGGGGCGGTTCAACAGAATAAGTGTTTGCATTTTCAGGGCCCTGGAAATCCATAAAGATAACTGGAGTGTATTATTTCACTCTTACTCTGCCTTCTTAGCCCTCTTATCTGATTTAAAACATTCTCAGGGTGTAAAATTAAACACACATGACCAAGCTGATACTAGCACAACAAAATAAAAGGGGAAAAAGAAAACCTTTAAGATATAACATAATTGCGGGGGACTTCCCTGGCGGCCCAGTGGTTAAGACTTCGCCTTCCAATTCAGGGGGTGAGGGTTCGATCCTTGGTTGGGGAGCTAAGATCCCACATGCCTCATGGCCAAAAAGCCAAAACATAAAAAAAGAAGCAATATTGTAACAAATTTAATAAAGATGTTAAAAATGGTCCACATCAAAAAAATCTTAAAAAAAAAAAAAAATATATATATATATATATAACGTAATTGCGGAAGGCAGGGCCCACCACTCTTTCCCATGAATAGAATTTACAATTCTAGCTGTAGAATTATTTTCAGTATACAGTTTTTAAAAAAATGTTCAGATGATCTCATATGTACAGGAAATTTGCAAGTACAATTAAAATAACTTGTTTTAGCTGAACCATTTAAGAGTAAGTTGTCGACCTTGTGTCCTATCACCCCTAAATTCTTTATTAAGGGTAGTATCTTAAGAAACCACAAACAGCCATCAAAATCAGGAAACTAGCATTGGTACTTGATTATGATTTTTCCAGACTTATTGATATAACTGACTTATAACATTGCATAAGTAAGTTTAAGGTGTACAATGTGATGATTTGATATACATATGTTGTGAAATGATTACTACAATGTTAGTTAACACCTCTGTCACTTCACATAATTAGCTTTTTCTGTGCGTGGTGAGAACATTTAAGATCTACTCTCTTACCAACTTTCAAGCATACAATCCAGTATTGTTGACTATAGTCACCATGCTGTACATTAGATCCCCAAAACTTGTTTATCTCATTAACGTGATTACCGTTTAGTCCTCAGACCCCATTCAGGTTTCTGAGCTGCCCCATTATGTCCCTCCCAGCAAGAGGATCCAGCCCAGAATCATGTCCTGCATTTACACACGCCACTTTAGTCTCTTTCTATCTAGAACACTTTCAGTCTTTCCTCGACTTCCATGACCTTTACTCTTTTGAAGTTTAGAGTCCAGTTATAATGTAGAATATCCTTCAATTTGAGTTTGTTGAATGCTTCCTCAAGATTAGATTCAGGAGTATCTCAGACAGGAGGCTGTGGTCTTCTTGTATCCTATCACATGGCTCATGATTTCAATTTGTACCATTTTTTTAAAAAAATTATTTAATTAATTTATTTTTGGCTGTGTTGGGTCTTTGTTGCTGTGCGCAGGCTTTCTCTAGTTGTGGCCAGCGGGGGCTGCTCTGAGTTGTGGTGCACGGGCTTCTCATTGCAGTGGCTTCTCTTGTTGCGGAGCACGGGCTCTAGGTGCGCAGGCCTCAGTAGTTGTGGCACGTGGGCTCTAGAGCGCAAGCTCAGTAGTTGTGGAGCATGAGCTTAGTTGCTCCGCGGCATGTGGGATGTTCTTGGACCAGGGTTCAAACCCATGTCCCCTGCATTGGCAGGTGGATTCTTAACCACTGTGCCACCAGGGAAGCCCCTGTACCATTTTTGGTAAAGTAAATTTGATCACGTGATTCAGACGGTGTCTGCCATCTGAATGTACTTGACTGTAATGTTACACTTTCCCTCTTTATAATTAATGCATATTTTGTGCGGAGTTACTTAGAAAATCTGTAAATGTCCTGTTTCTAATCAAACATTCCATTTATTTATTTATCTATTTATTTATTGGTTTTCTGTTTTATTCAATGGGTTATAACCCCATTTATATTCTGATGCTCAAATTCTCCCAGTTTTGTCCAGTAGAATTCCTTCAAGCTGACTTGTATGTGCTTGTAACATGTCACAATCATCCTGTATTTCCTTGCTTTGTGGGTCAACCAGATATTCTAACTCATCTTGTATTTTGTCATCTTGGCCCTGGAATCAGCCATTTCTCCAAGGAACTTTGGTTCCTTTTAGTGACAAATGGTATTTAGAAGTCAAGAAATGGGCATTAGATGTGTGCACTGCTTTGGGGGTGTCGCTGCCCCTTCAGAACCTCTCCGTGGACAGAGCTAGGAATAAAAATGCACACAAACACACCCCAACAAGATGATTAACATTTATATCTAAACACTGTGTGATATTGCTAATTCCAAACCAGCACCACAGGGTTCATTCTAATTTTTCTTCTTTCCATATTGTAACCCCCTTCGTTCTCTAGTGAGGAATATGGCTTTTACTATCCTTAATATATTTGTGTATTTGTTCATTCACCTTGTATATGACCAACCTCCCATCACTGCTGCAGTCTCCTCTGTTGTGAAGCCCATCCTACAAGCTTTGGCTCCAGTATCTCATACTGGGTCATGCTCTTTCAGCCTACTCAGGTTCAACACCTTGCATTAGGCTGTCCCAAACAGGGGCACCTTCCTTAACCCACTTGAGTCTAACACCCCACGCTGGCCACCCCCAGTGTGGATTCCCTTCTCATTCTGCTTAGTCTCTGACCCCACACACCAGGCTACTCCTTGCTAAAACGGCTTCCTCACCTGCTCAGGCTGAGTCCTCATCCTGGCCACCCCACCCAGACCCCCGCCTCATGCGGCTTGTGCTCTCATACCCACACTGGTTCACCCCATGAGTTGATGTTCTCCTCAACCTGCTTGGGCTCACAAAACCCACACTGACCAGCCTTCATCTCTTAGCTTGTTTCTGCTCTAGGACTGACGTGTTCAAGAAGAAGTGTAACTGGAACCACAATCTGAGGGTCAAGGTGATAAAATTTGCTGGATTCCTTCATTTCTGCTACTCTTTCTTTCTTGAGGGGAGTGGTGATAAGGAAGTGGAGACCCTGCACATGCTCACAGTAGGAATGCTCTAGAACAGAAGTGCTGCTGAGCCCAGACAGAGCAAGGAAGCCCCCTCTGTGTGGCCCAGCTTTCTTCTGTCCCTTGGTCCTCTCCACGGGGTCCTTTCCATTAGAAGGGAGAGGATCCAAATAAGATTTATGAATTGCTACTACGTGGCACCTGTTGTGTAAATTACTCTTAACCACAGCCCTTGAGTAGGTGTTATTTTTATAACTTTTCAGGTGAGAAAAATATGGCTTAGAAAATTTACCTAGTTTATTCATGTTTACCAAGAGAGCAGAGCTAGGATTTGGACTCAGGACAGTGTGCCTCCAAATCTCAGTCTACCTCCTGGTCTCTTGTGATGAAAGAGATTGTAATACATCTCACCAGGGCCAGACAGATAGGATGTGCTTAATAATGTCTGTTAAAGGAATGCCCAAGCAGTATTAAGGTCTGTGTGAAGAAAAACTTGAAGTGTGAAGTTGGGGGGCTTTTGTGAGTTTAGGAGACTTTCGACTCAAACCCTCTCAGGGTATTTTCTCTACTTTTCTTCCTGAGATGTGAAGTTAGGATTTATATTAGGAGAAGAAGCTGTTTGTGTTGCAAAGCTGAGAAGTATTTTCTTTTTTTTTTTTCTTAATTAATTAATTAATTTATTTTTGGCTGTGTTGGGTCTTCGTTTCTCTGCGAGGGCTTTCTCTAGTTGCAGCGAGCAGGGGCCACTCTTCATCGCGGTGCGCTGGCCTCTCACTATCGCGGCCTCTCTTGTTGCGGAGCACAGGCTCCAGACGCACAGGCTCAGTAATTGTGGCTCACGGCCCCAGTTGCTCCGCGGCATGTGGGATCTTCCCAGACCAGGGCTCGAACCCGTGTCCCCTGCATTGGCAGGCAGATTCTCAACCACTGCGCCACCAGGGAAGTCCGAGAAGTATTTTCTTGTACACCTTCATGAGATTAGTGGTTTTATCAAGAATAAGAAAGTAATATTTATTGGGCTTTTGTTACATATCTGATCCCATTCTAGTGCTTTTCACTTATGACTTTATTCAATGGTCACTATGAGGTGGGGGTTATTATTCTCCTCTGTTTGTAAGCAGGACCCTAAGGCAGAGATCCTTTACGTAGTGTGTGAGGTTATAGAATGGAAAAGAAGTAGAACTAGTATCTGAATCCAGGCTGATTGGTTCTTGCACCTGGTCCTTGACCATAGTTTCCACTAACGTATTAACTTTACAGCAACTGGTTCTATTATTTAGCTGAATGTATTTTTTCATAAAGCTGTTGTGACAGTTAACTCAAAGGACATAAAAACAGTTTGCAAAACACAAAAGTCATATAATTCTATATTTATATTATTATTTATTGAGTTTGTATTATATCAAGGGGTTTTCCCTCTTCAGCTGTTTTTGAGAAAGGCATTATAACATTAAATTAGAAATTGTTAAGTCAGAAGTAAGTGGATCTAGGTACTCATTGAATGCTATGTGCCAGGCACAATAATCAAAAACATGTCTTTAAAGAGTTAACAATCCAAAAGGAGAGATGGACAAGTGAACTAACTATTACAACACCCTATAACAATTACTGTGATGGCTGTAAGAAGAGGATGCTACAGAAGAAAAAAGGAAGTGTACATAAAAGATGCTCAAGAGGGAAAATATGAGGTCAGGATCCTGGCAGGATATCAGCTTCACTCTATATGGTTCAACTGAGTGAACTTCCTGGAAGGGACTTTTAGAGAGGCATGGGCAGGGTTAAGGAGGCCAAAAACAGGTGTTGAGGCACCAGGAGTCCAGCAATCATGGGAAGATCTTAACACCTTAGGCTGAAAGGTCAAAGAAAAGCCCATTTACTAGAGCCCATGAGAGCTAGAACTATGGAGGAATGGCTGCCATCGAGGTGTGCAGCTTTGGAGGATGCAGTTATTGATAGATATCAGATATTAGACTCTAAAACAGGGGGTGGGGAGCAAGGAAGAAATACTCCAACCTCTTTCTCCTTCTACCTTGCAATCTCTGGCTGGAATCTCTCATCAGCAAAACCCAGATGAAAGTCAACTGTCAAAGGAGCCTACATAATGCACTCTCTAGGGGTCAGCCCCCAGGCACAGAGCAGGACCGAAGGTTAGACAATGGATCTGAGGTGAAGACAGGTGAAGAATAATCTGGAAGGCTTCCTAGAAGTGGTGATCCCTTAATCAGACTTGAAGTATAAAGAAAAGTTTTCTAGGTAAAGATGGAGGGGGAAGGAAGGGAAGATATGCCAGGCAGAGTTTATCCTGTTTAAAGGCATGATTCTGTCAGGAAACTGTAATATCTTCATGATGAATGCAGTGGGAGGGAGGTTGCAATCTTCACATGGCCTGGACCAGTATAACCTCCTGGCCATTCTCTTTCTTTCTACTCTACCCACTCTCCATTCATTCTAAACCTAGAACACTGATTATCATCCCTGAGTATTTTCTTTCTGCCACTTGCCTTCTTAGAATCCTTAATGACTCTCAATTACCTCTAACAATTCTAAGTGCATTGCATATATTAATCATTTAATCATCACAACAACCCTTTAAGAAAAGATACTTTCATTATCCCTATTATGCAGATAAGGAAATCAAGGCATCGACTTTATATCACACACCTAGGAAGTGTAGAACTAGGGTTCAATGTCAGGCAGTCCAGAATGCACGCCCTTCACTTTCAGCAACTATGCTGTACTTCCTCTCCACGGGGAGGCCCTTCACAAGCTGGTCTGCTTTTTTGACTTCCCAAATTTCCCTCTCTCGTAGGATGGTGCTTTTCTTCAATATTCTTTCGGAATCACTGAGCACTCCTTCTTGTTTGGGATGCCTTACCTTTATTTCCTTTAATATTACATCTTGTTGCCTGTACTTCCTCAAGCTCAGATTAAGCCCTAAGTCTCCCCTTATTGTTTCCAACTCTGACTCCATTATAAGTCTTCCCACAGCCCTGATTCTGGCCGTTACCACTGGCACCTGATTTTCTTAATGGTTTGCTGGGCTGGGTGCCTTTATTTGAGTCCATTGTTTAGGACTCTCAAACCAGAAGTTCTATTCCTAATTCAAGAGGATGTAACACCAGAGGTAAAATGGTCTGGGACACCCCTGGTACCAAGTCCAGGTCACCATGCTCCTTCCCCACTTTCTACTTCAACTGACTGTATGGTCAATGAAATAGGTAGCCAACATCCTGGTTTTCCTGGAACAGCTCTGGTTCATGCTTGTTCTTTTGTTGTAATAATGAGAGGTGTCTTTTTGTTCTCTCTCAAAAGTTCCTAGTTTGGAACATAAATTATGTGGTGGTGGGGTTAGGGAAATTTCTCCCTCTACCCATCTTGAGTTTTTGTTTTTTGTTTTACCATCTTGAGTTCTTGTGGCTGGACTAATAATGAAATTGACACCAGACTGATTAACAGGAGAAAAAGAAACATTTTAATTCATGCATGGCCCAAACAGGCCACTATACTTTTTAGACAAAGAAACGATAAATTTGTAAGGAATTAACAGGACAACGAAACTTAGGTTTTGGGTGCCCATTAGTGAAGAATCTAAACAGAGTTTAGGCTTTGGGTAGCAAATTAAAGAAGCAACAGGGTTTGTTTATATTGGCTTCTAGGTCAGTCCTAAGTTCCCTATCTTTGGCGATAAGGGTGTCCTTCTACCTCCAGATGCAGAGAGTGAACCTTTCACATGAGAGATATATTTTCTGCTTTCTAGGAGACAGAAAGGAGAGTCAGAGTGTCCCCTTTAAGTTGGCTGTTTCTTTAAGTAACTTTAATTCAAAATAATCTATTTACCATTGAGGCACATTTGGGGGTGGCCTACCTTGGGCCCCAACAGTAGTCATTCTGTGTAATCGTACCTCTGTTTGAAATAAACAAGTCCTCTGTGACGGACATGGGAGGGTCTGAGGTCTTTGATAAGAATTACAAATGGAATGTCAGGCAGTATGTATGGGCAACAATTGCTCGGCTGTCCTTAGAACATAGATTAGAGGCTACATCCTACACTTCTCTTTTTAAAACCAGACCCAGGAAGTATGATTAACAACTCAGCCAACTAATAATGACATAGCATGGACTCTAGTTGTGTATAGATCTATTTAGAGTAGTAGACCGACCAGACACATCTGGTGATGAAAAAGCCTTCCCTTGGTCACCCATCAGAGGATGAATAATGGACACAGCTGTGGAATCTGTGCTGTCACTGACCCTTTATGCTTTCTGCATGGGGAAGACCAGTGCAAAGCTTACCTGGAGGGTCCGTGGTACAGCTGTATTGGGCCTGCATGATGAAGGGCTCCAGGATGAAACTCACAAGAAATGCCGCCATTGTTTCACCAGGGTCATTCACATGTGTCATTTCGCCTGACAGCTACTGGTTGATTCCTAGGTCTCTCTCTTCCACTTGGAGGCTCACCCTTTGGCCTGCCCGTCTATCTGGGACAAAGCTCTGGGGAGCAGGGCCAGAAAAGAGAACCAGGGAGGTCCTGCTGGGTGAAATGCCATAAAAATGCATTTCAGAGAGCAGCCCTTCCAGGTCTTTTCTTTTTTTTTTTTTTTGACCTTTCCTCCAGTGTCTACTAAAAAATTAATTCTTGAGATTGAATTGACTGAAAGGACAGTGAATAAAAACTGGGAGCTGTACATCACTAAATCTCTGGGAAGAAAATAAAAATAGAGACTCTGTCTCAAAAGTGATTTTAAAGGCTAGATAGCCTGAACATGTTGACTTTGTCCCTGATGATTAGAATTACAACAATTTTTTTCTAAGGGACAACATTTTTTTTTCCCTAAGGGACAAAAACAATAAGTCCCCCCTGTTTTTAAGACAAAAGGAATGCTGTCCAAGGGTTAGAGAGGGAATGAAGGAATGGAAGAAAAATGGAAAAGTTGGTATAAGGTCACCTGAAGGAGAGAGAACTAGAAGCAGGTCATTGGGACACACAGGTGTGCAGGCAGAGGAGGTGGAAGAAGGTGAGTGCACCTGGGCTGTGCCTATTTCCAGAGGGGGAGTCCAGAACACCTTGCATGGGGGCAAGCGTAGTGACTGGGCCAGGGTGGGATAAAAGGGGTTACTAGTGACCCAAATCATTGCCTGTAAGTCTCTAGCCTGGCCAAAGTGCCCAGATTACTTGGCTGCTTTGGCTATGGTATCAAAAGTCTCTGTTAAAATAGAAATTCCATTGATAACTATGAATAGTGTAATATGAAGTAATGTACCAAATGGCTTTAGTCTCCTTTTTGTAGCCTGAAGAACATTTTGGGAAGGGGAGACCAGGGTGTCAAAGAGGTGCAGGGATGGGACATTGTCTGAATGTGTTTGAAGACGCTGGGAGCCTGGAGTAGAAGGGGGCCTTGGACCTCTAGGGACAGGAATTCTGAGAATAAATTTTACCTACTTCATTGTTTTATCTAGGGTCAGATTAGAATAGGCTGCCTTTTGTTTATATACTTAGTTCATTTATTCATTATGTGCCCACCAAGAACTTCATGGCAGGCTTACATGTGCTTTGGTGGTTGAGGCAGTGTATGAATCCAGCAATGGCTACCGAGAAAGGTCAGAAACACTTCTGAGAAGGGCAGAGAACAAATTAGAGCAAGTGCATTTGTTGCTCGTTTGTTGGTGAGCAAAGGAATAAAGTGGGCAGTGTCCCAGCTGCATGGTGAAGGGTCTGTTGGCACAGTCAGCATTGACCAGAGGCAGTGGGGTTGATGGTGGTTTAAACCAAAACCAGGTATAGTGGGTTGAATAATGTCTCCCTGTCCCTAAATTCATGTCCATCTGGAACCACAGAATGGGACCTTATTTGGAAAGAGGGTCTTTACAGTTATAATTAGTTAAAATGAGATTATACTAGATTGGGGTGAGTTCTAAATCCAATAACTGGTATCTTTATGAGAGAAAGGAGAGGAAGATTCAGACACAGTGGCACAGAGGGGACAGGGAATAAGGCTACCTGACAACAGGGGCAGAGATTGGAGTGATGCATCTCAAAACCAAGGAATGTGAAGAGCTGCTGGCAACCACCAGAAGCTAGGAGAGAGGACAGTTTCTCCCTCAGAGCCTCCAGAAAGAACCAACTCTGCTGACACCTTGATCTTGGAGTTCCAGCCTCCAGAACTGTGAGAGAATAAATGTCTTGTTTTAAGCAGCCCCTCTTGTGGTACTTTGCTACGGCAGCCCTAGGAAACTAATGCATCAGGGTCTGGGGATACTCTTCCTTCCCCATGATTGTTTCAGGGAGAGCGAGGAGACAGATAGCGCAGGGCTGGATGTAAGCTCAAGACCAAGAGAATAACTGAGATCAGGGAGGGCCCGCGGTAAGTGTGGGTGGAGTAGATGTACTGGCTCCCACAGCGTTCTTCGGCAGTGAAGGTGCTGTCTACCTGCGGGTACTTCAGCAAGTCTTAAGGGCATTGGGCTCTTGGACCAATTGCACACATGATTCAACTGATTTTTTGCTATCCTCCTTCTTTAAAAACTCTCTTTCTTCTTCTTTAAAAAAGTCTCTCTTTCCAGGATCTCTGCAGTCAGACACCTTCAGGTGCATTGTGTCTTGGTGAGAAACATGACAATAAGCTAGCTAATGGCCCAGAACTTTCCCCAGGGTGGGGTCAGTTTCAGGCCTCCTAGGAGGGCAGAATTGGGAGAGCTACCAGTTGAGCTTAACTTCTTTGTCTGCAAAGGAAAATCACAGGAATATGAATCTATTGTTTGCCTAAGGTGAAGTAAGCTACAGAATAGATCTTTCTTACTCTTAGAAACTCCTCAGGAGTCCTAGGTTTAGGATGTTTCAGAGGTAGAGACGGCTGCCAAGGGAAAAAGTCTGGTCACCAGGTCGATGATGAGTGATTTAAAGCCCCATGGAGACTGCTTTAGATTTTCTTGAGAAGCTTCTCTCTAAGGAGAACATGAGCTTCTTTGCATTTGCGTCTAAGCCAACCTATACTAGAGCAGTGAGCTCTCAGAAAGGCACAGGCATAGCAGATACGAAACGTTTAAGCCATCAAAGGGCACTGGAAAAGCCTATTCAGACTTAAGTGACTTCAAATGTGATACCCTGATTATCTACTAGACGGAATTATAAGACATAAATGGTGAGGCATATAGGGGAGTTTGGAATGGGGAATTGTCAGAAAGCCCCATTAAGCCTGAGAGGGCTTATTAGAAATGCTACTCAATGTTTGGATTCAAAGATACATTTAACTAGGCTTCTTTGGCTCTTCTTTCTGAGTCTTTACTTGAACCCTGGAGGTGGGGAGTATTTCACAGCAGGATAGAGTTGTATTTGCTAATTCTTGAGGATTAGTAGAAAGAGTGTTAATGAGATCTCGATCAGGGTCTGCTGTGGTTATGGGGACCCGATTTGGGTTTTATTGCCTTTTACAATATTTCTTAAGACTCAGGATTCTATCCAATTTGAAAAATATTATTTATATTCAGTGTCTACTCTAGGGCAAGCAATAGGTTTACTATGTTACACTCAAGACACAGTTTGGGGAGGCAAAAGTTAAATGCAGAAAGTGCTGCTGAGACAGCACCACCTTCAGACCTGGGCAAGCAGGGCTGTTGCCTAAGATCTGTACCTCAGGGGACTTTGCAGTACTTTCCCTGACACTTTCTAAGTCCCTCTCTGTTGCCTGGGAAAAGCTGGGTCTGGCAGTGCAGTCCAAGCAGAGAACCCAGAGCCCAGACAGGGGCCCCACATGACCGTGGTTCCCATTTCTACCCTTTGTAGCACCCTCTGGTCCTCCACATCCCTCCTCCAAAATGAATGCATGTGAGTAAACACACACACACACACACACACACACACACACACACACACACACACACAGGCTCCACTGACCCAGGTCTGAGAGCAGTTTTATCTGAGCAGAGCTTTCTGCATTTACATTTTACCTCTCCAAACTGTGTCCTAAGTGTACATATACATATATATATATATATATATATATATATATATATATATATATATATATACACACACACACACACATAAATACACACAGATATATATATATATATATAATTTTTTTTCAAACTATGTTCTTGGGTTGACAGGATGTACCAAGGAACACCTGTAATTGTTCCAGAGCCCTGTGTCTGGCCCCGAGTTTCAGGCAGGAAGTCTGTGCCTAGATTGGTCCTGCTGGCTGGTGGAGTATTTCTTTCACAGAATCTGAAGAAATTGGGCTGCCAGAATGGTGCTGATCTTGGGTGACCTTCATTCATGTCAGACACAAGATGAGTTCAGTGCTCTGCCGACAGCCCACAACCAATCCTTTGTTGAGCCGTGTGTATGGTTCTATGAGTTGACTCTTACTCATTCATGTTCTATCCATAGTGACACCTCCAGACTACAGGACCCGAGGGCAGTGGGATGTGATGACGGTGGAGAATGCCTACATTTTCCTTAAGCCTGAGTTAGAAGACATGACTAGAGACACTTTTCTTACATTTTCTGATCCTAAGAGAATGTGTCCAGACCTAGAGGTAAGTGAGAAAATGGGAGCTTTGTTGCAGTCATGAGTAGGCATGATTCCTGTAGGGGATGTTTGTTCTGGCAGGTGATGTACAGAAGATGAAGTTATAAGACACAGCTTTGAACCAATCAGGCAAGTTAGGTTTTGGAACCTTGAGGGCAAGGACTAGGGCCACCAGATATAGTGCTAAGTTCCAAGGGAAGAAGCATGGTCTTTGGGAAGATGGGGAAAGCAAAGTAGTACCCTCAACTTGGGAGAGTGTGAATTTTTTGTAGGTCATCACAAGCAGAAATTCAAAAACATGTAGTAAAAGTAGGGGAAAGAGATATTGGGACTGGGGTGCTTGGTGCATTTTCTTGAATTAATCTCTTTGACAAAGTCATGGCCAAACTAGACATGAAGATGGCTTTTGCTGAACTGCAGTCCTGGGACTCTCCAGGAGTAGAGCTGTGGAAACATTTGGAGGCTATTTCAGTTATTGGAATAGAGAATGATGGATGGGAACAGCAATGTCTGTGTGGTGGCCAAAGTGAGAATGTTTTGGACACATAGGTGCTCTTGCCACTAGTGATACAGCCTTCAGGCAAGTCCACTTCATCATGACTTGTACCATGCTCAAGTACACCCAGGGAAAGAGCATGAGCTTTGGAACCAGTCCGATCTGGGGGCACCTTAAGTCCTTTGACAATCTGTCTGAACCTTAGTTTACTACTCTAATAAGATGAGGAGAATACATGGTTGTAATTCTAGAATGAACTGACGTATAAAGAAGTGCTTTGTGATCTGTATGTATTCCTTTCACATGCAAAGGAATACATACACATGCAAGTCCTTGTCCTTAGTTCTTCTCTAAATCCCTCTTCTTCCTTTTGAGGTCATGTTTCAGCTGAGGGATCTATGGAACCTTCCCCCCGGAACCCTCTCCCTTCAGCATGGGTGTATTCCTTCCCCCCTTCAGTTAGACAGATCAGTGGAGTACTTGGCCCTGAGCAGTAGCTCAGATGTGAGCCCTTTGATTTCCTCTTTCCTTTAACATTTTCGAAGATCAGGAAGATTTCCTCCCCCTTGTGAATGCAGCTCAGCTGCTAGCAGAGAACACAAAAGCAAGTAGAAACCAGGACCAATTATAGCCCAGGCTGACCTGAAGACCGAGTTCTACAAGGTGACCTGAGGAATCTCCTACAAGTTAGAGACCTAGGGCTGCTGAGAGGGCTGCACAGGAAATTCCTTGGGAATGTGGACTGAGATGAATGGCTAGTTGGGAGAGGTCAGAAGCCAGCCATCAGCATCTGATGCCCCCAGATAAACACTCCCAGGTCCTCCTGTCCTGTGTCAGCCCTTGGACACTTTATCACCAAATCCCCCTGCCTCCTCTGAGTGGCAACAGAGAAGAGACACTGCTCACGAGAGCTTGCAGAGCACTTTGAGCTGGGTGAAAGGTCAGCCTTGGCACCCTGGAGTAAGATAGATATTGGCTGGCAGCTTCAGGGGGAGGCTCTTGCTCCTTTGGGAGCTTGTGTATTATCCCCTCCCCCATGCGAGACATACGTGATTCTATGTGACCAAAGAGTCGGGATCGAGGTTAGATTTTGCACTCCTTGCAGTGCATGTTTTCTAAAGAGCTTGGATCTCCAAGGGCTTCCCTTAGTTTCTGGCACATGGCAAAACTGCTGTGTTGAACCTGAACTTGGACTTGTGATGAGAGTTCTTTTGACTTATGCATCCACAGATAAAATATATTATTACTCTGTGAAATAATCGTATATAGTTAGAATTATATAATAATAATAATAAAATACATACATTTTTTCTGCAGTCTCTTCATTTCTTATCCTTTGAAAGTACCAGTGTCTTCTCTCAATTGAAAATGTCATATGATAAAGAAATAAATATACATGGTACTGTAAGCCACTTCAATGTATTATCTGTACACTAAATATATAGTAGAGACAGGGATCAAATTAGAAATGTGTATATCCATGGTATGATTTGGGTACATATTTACACCCCTCAGTTTTCAAGCCATGTGCAAAGTAGAAGCACTCCTCTGTTCTCTTTCCCTCTCCCAGCAGGTATATAAAATTAAGCCGAGCCCCAGCTAGAGGACCTAGGGTAGATTCTGACCTTGCGATGCCTTTCTTGTTCTCTCGCATGGATTCTGGTGTAGGTTCATGGGGCGGTCCGTGCCCCACGTGTAGGCGGGTTGGGTTGGTTCTCCGGAGTCTCATTTCCCAGTACTTAGTGCTGAGAATCATTCTGGAGAGCTGGAGAGGTCAAGGAGAGTGCAGTGCTCGGGGGAAAGTGGATGAGAAGCACAGATGTTGGTGGAGAGGGGAACCTATGGCAGGCTTACTGCTTTTTCCAACTATTTCCTGCAGAGCTTTCCTAAAACAAAGTGGGGCAGAGGAAGAGGAGCAGGGGGTCATAGAAGTTACCACTTACTCGTCAGCCCATATGATTAGAAATGCAAGGCGTCCCCATCCCCTCAAATTGCACTCATTCTTCCTGACCAATTACTACTGCTTTTTTCCACTGATGTTTTGTCTAGGTGATTCTTCATTTGCTTTGTGACAGTAAAGAAAAAAATCTTTAGAAAAGTTCAGTAACTTCATATATTCCTATCTATAAAGAAAGCAATATATGAAAAGGCTTTCAAATTGTGCTTGTAAAATATTACTCTGCTTTGTTACTTATCCATTTCACTTTGTGGTCCCAGAAATGCGTCATCAGCAATTGTTTCCTGGGTTTGGACATTTTCCACTCTCTACTAGAGAAGATTCTGTACATGTTTTCATTATATACATAAGGTTCTTTGTTCTTTACTGGAAATATGTAATTATTTTGAAAATAGAGAGAATCACTCTAATGCATTGTATGTGGAAGTGGAAATTGGCACATACCTTCTTGTAAAGCAGTTTAACTGAATGTATCAAGAGCCTTAAAATGTTGATCAGTACCCTTTAAACTAACAATTCCACTTCTTAGCATTTACAGTAAAGAAATACTCTAAAACATTAAAAAATGCACGCAAAGATGTTCATTACAGTGTTTCATATATATTTTAAAACTGTAAACATCCTAAATGCTCAAAAAGTAAAGAATGTTTCTATAAACTGGAAAACCCGTTGAACAGAATGTTATGTAGCCGTTAAAATGGTATTTATGAAGACTAGAACAGAAAAACAGGAAAACGTGACATAATTTAAATGACAAGAGAAATATACAGTTACATGTCTCATACGTATATGACTATGTACAAAAATGCATATTAAAAAGAGATGGGAAGAGACCATATAACTTGGTAATTAGGTTTAGATACTGGTATAATAGATGGTTTCTATATTTTTCATTCTTTCTATTTTTATACTTTCTTTCCCCCAAAGCTTTTTAATGAGCATGGCTATTTTCAATTGAAAACAAACAAACAAATGAACAAAAAGAAACATATGGTATTCATGTGTGGTGCTAGATCTTCACAGGCAAGCACACAGTTTTGTAGTGTACACCTAGATAAGCAATTGTGTTTATATGAGAAAGTGGTATGGCATGCTGGAAAGAGCACTGGTTTGAAATTAAAGAGATGGACCCAAGTCCTGGCTTTATAACCGGTGTTGTGACATTGGACTAGTCACTTATTACCTCTGATCTGCCATGTACTATTTATAAAATGAAAACGTTGCTCTAGAAGTCTCTAGGGTTCCCAGGAGCACTTCTTTTGAGATGTGAAAACTAAACATGTAGAGATTTGAGATCGAAATTATAGCAGAACTTAACTGAATGGATCTTTTTCAAATCCAGTGATTTGGGTACTACTTGATGTAAAGAATGCCATGCTTTTTATTCTGAACTTACCTTGGCATCTGATGACATATTTTTCATGGCAATTAAAAACATCACTCTTGCATATAAACTAAAAAAAAGGAAGACTGGAAAGTTGCAAAAATTTCAGTCTGAGCTATGCTGACAAGTTGACTTTAGCTCCCAAACTGGATATTAGATACCAAACAGACGTTAGATAACAGTATTTTACAGATAAGGAAACAGTCTCAGAGAAAGGAATTGATTTGACTCCGTCACATGGGTAGGGAGGAAACAAGATAGGTCTCAAACCTTGGTCTCCTGTCTCTCAGGTCAGTGTGTTCTCTCCTGTGGTTATGGTTGTTTACAACAAAATCAGATTAAATTAAATTCATGACTATTAAAAATATGAGCAATTAGAACCATGCTACTTCGCAAATGTATGGAGCTTTAAAGTTTCCAAAGTACCCAGAACAAAGCTAGTTATCAAGGATATGAAATTTGAATTTTATACAACAAAACTCATTTCACATATTTGGTTCGCAAAGGCCTTTGAATATTCCCAAATACTATTGTTTAAACGGTATTCTCCACGCAAACCTTGAAATATAGAGCCAAATTCCTTTGCCATTCATTCACTTAACACATATTTGTATTTATTTATTTATTTAAATTGAGGTATACTTCTTTTACAATGTTGTGTTGGTTTCAGATATACAGCAAAGTGATTCAAAATATTGAGTATATTACAAAATAGTGAGTATAGTTCCTTGTGCTATACAGTAGGTCCTTGTTGCTTATCTATTTTATATATAGTAGTGTGTATCTGTTAATCCCAAACTCCTAATTTATCCCTCCCTGACCTTTTCCCCTTGATAACCATAAGTTTGTTTTCTATGTCAGTAGGTCTATTTCTGTTTTGTGAATAAGTTCATTTGTATCATTTTTTTTGATATTACTTGTATGTGGAATCTAAACAAATATTTCTTGAGCACAGCACTCAGGCTGGGGGATACCAGATGAGCCTGGTCCATATACTCAAGGAGCTTATGTTGTCAACTAAACGTGCTCCTGGACCTTACCCAGGGAAGTCAAAGTTACATGCATGAAGCAAAAAGAGTGAAGTAAACATCACGTGCTGCATGGTGTTTATAACTCCATATGCTACATGATTCCAAAGAAAGCAAGGCCAAAATAGGCTGAAACAATTCAAATCTAGGTTGAGCCCAGGAGGAAGGAAGGAAGCAGAGTGTCCCATGAAAACATGTGCAAATCAGAGTTGAACTTCCAAAGAGAACCAGAGAAAGGAAGAGACATTAATGTATATTAAACACTGACTATGTGCAAAATCTTACTGCGTAATTGTTTTCTGGAATTAGGTATTATTATCCTCATTTTGCAGACAGGGAAGCCAAAACTCAGCAGGAGTGTATGGATACTGAAAAAAACAAACAAAAAAACCTGATATATCCTTTCCCTCTTTTTTTATCAATTTATTTATTTATTTATTTATTTATGGCTGCATTGGGTCTTCATTGTTGAGTGTGGCTAGCGGGGGCTACTCTTCGTTGTGGTGCTGGAGCTTCTCACTGCGGTGGCTTCGCTTGTTGTGGAGCACGGGCTCTAGGTGCGCAGGCTTCAGTAGTTGTGGTGCAGGGGCTTAGTTGCTCTGCGGCATGTGGGATCTTCCCAGACCAGGGATCGAACCCGTGTCCCCTGCATTGGCAGGCGGATTTTTAACCACTGCGCCACCAGGGAAGTCCCTATCCTCTCCCTCTTTAACAGGCCAGTTCAGGTTTAGCCGTGAGACCACTGGGTAAATGCCCTATCGCTATGAGCAATGGGCAGAGGGAAGCATGGCACAGAGGGAGGGGGTGGGCAAGGTACCAGAAAAAGGACCTACTCTCGGTGTCCTCGTGCTACGGACTCCATCAGTCTCTCAATCGTACAAACACCAGACTTTCACTCTCTCACTCCACCTCCAAAATATATGTTTTATGTTGTCTTTAATAGAGGACTCATGTCTTATTGATTCCAGTCTGCCTGCTAGCCCTGAAGCATGCAGACTCAGATGAGAGAGAGAAAAAATTAGTTCAGATCCCAGGGTGCAGCGCTGTTTCCAAGTTTACAGGATTATCTTTTTTCTCTCTCTCTTCTAAACTGTGAAAGGGCTACCACGTGTCCTAACTTTGAACAAGGGCCATGTGGCCATAGCAGCACTTCCTGCAGTAGGAAGCTATGTTGTTCAACAAAGAAATCAGGTGCAACTCCTCTCCTAGGTCGGATGGCTTAGGGAGTGCACAGTCAGATGCACCCAACGCAGT
The DNA here is from genome assembly GCF_965194805.1 of Balaenoptera borealis. Lineage (NCBI taxonomy): Eukaryota > Metazoa > Chordata > Mammalia > Artiodactyla > Balaenopteridae > Balaenoptera > Balaenoptera borealis. Next base: position 17,571,622 of record NC_138865.1, on the reverse strand, counting down.
CATGTTGGAGGCCAGGAGGTAGTAATTGATGCTGATGATCTACCTTCTGTGTAAACTCTCTTCTGCTTTGACTGCTTCTTCCAAACTCCACAGCCTCTATATCCAAGTATCAATATTTCCTGCCATAACCAATTCAGAACGAATTCTTTGAGCCCTTGGTTTTTATCACTGCACACAATTCAATACACAGAGTTATAAGACAAGGCTCTAGCTTTCAAGGAGTCACATATGAAATAATTAGAACTTATTCTAAGACTTTCATACATTGTCCTATGCAAAATAGTGTGGTATCATGAACTTTTCTAAGATATCAGGAAATAAATAGATCAGTAAGAGATGGAACAGAGAATAGGCCAGTTGAACTTGCGTTAACAGATGGGTAGCATTTGGGAAGAGACGGGAAGAAGCGGTGTGTCAGTACCAGATTTCCAATTCAGCTTCAAT